>NC_044311.2:50270305-50541708 GCF_007474595.2 Lynx canadensis | reverse complement strand
AAGGAGACCAAAGACCCACGAAGATGAGCTGCAATGTGTGATCTTAAAGTAGAAATGGACCAGAAAGGAATATTAGTGAGACAATCAGAGAGCTACAAATAAGGTCTGTAGATTATGTATATTATGGTGTCAGTGCTAATTTCTAGATATTAATAATTGTACTCTGGTTATGTAAGATGTTAACACTTGAAGGCATCTGGGTGAGGGGTACATAGGAATCTTTTGTACCGTTTTTACTGCTTTTTAATGTTTGAAATTCTATCAGTGGATGGTTTAAAATAGCAAAATAAAATATATTCAATAAATAGAAACTTTAAACTTTAAAATAGTAAGATGTAAAATAAATGGAAATTATGTGTTCTTCTCATCCTGCAACAGATTATATAGCACAGCCTGCTTTAGAGGTTTCTGAGGAAAGAAGTCTGGCTCAGCACAGCTTGTTTGGGAGATGGCGGGTAGGTCTCTGGTGCTGGCATGTTTCTGGAGGGAGACAGTGAGAGATGGGTTGGCTTCTGATCGTGGAATCAGGAGTAGGAGAACTTGATTGTGTATTTATAAACCCCAAGGACTGTGCCTGGACCTTGACAGCCACGAGATCATAGTTAATACTGACAACTCAATACCCCTGGCATTTTTATCTCATCTGTGTGTGTACGTGTGTGGTTACTGATTGACTCCTCGGCTGTGTCAAAGTAATACGTGCACATCACGTACAGAGTCCGTGCTAAAAGGCTTGTAACCAAAAGCCGCAGACCTTTGACTCTGCTTGTACCCCAGAGGTAACCACTTACAACATACGTTCTTTATTCTAGTATTAATCTCTACATTTCTCAATAATATTTACGCATTACTCCCTTGGTCCTGCTTTTTTAGACATTATCAGTTGACCTCTAGTGGAGGTCAGAGTTTTAGCTCCCGTTCATACACTGTTCTATCCTATCTTCTCAATATATTCACATCTCAGTTTAGGGTCAAGTTCATATTCTATGTTTTCATTTTTTTTAAGAGACATTTTTTTAAATGTTTATTTATTTTGAGAGAGAGAGAGAGAGCGCACAAGCAGGAGAGGGGCAGAGAGAGAGAGAGAGAGAGAGAGAATCCCGAGCAGGCTCCATGCTGTCAGCACACAGCCTGATATGGGACTTGATCCCACAAACCGTGAGTCTGAGCCAAATCATGACCTGAGCCGAAATCAAGAGTTGGACGCTTAACCGACTGAGCCACCCCGATGCCCCAATTCTGTTTTCTTTTTAATGACTACCTACTTAACATCCACTAGTGAGCAAAGTAGTTTACAATGATTATATTTTCTTCCCTCTATAACTTTTCATTTCGCCTTTAGTTGACATTTTCTTCATTAACAGTTTTATTTGGAGCTTTACTAAATCTCCCCATACTTTGTGCAAATGTCTCTCCATACAGTTTTGCACATGGTCAAGCCTGTGAGAAACTGAGTTCCTTTTTTCTTTTTCCTGGCAACGTCCCACCGAGAGCCTGCCATCCTCCTGCTCCAGCCTACACTGCTTGCTCTCCGTGCCGCTGCACAGCTGTCGTGCTGTCACCTCTCTTCCTGTCACCCTGGAAATTCCCTTCTTCCTTTAAATGAGTTGGATCCGATGGCTTCCTCTTTGTGGTGTTATTCTCTCATTTTGGTGGAGCACAGTTTCCAAGTAGCTTTTGAGGAGTTGTGTTTGGGAGAGGAGAAAGTCAAAATGTTATGATTTCCTCAGCCTTGGCTGGTGGTTTGCCCACCATCGCTTTGACTCAGATTTTGAAGTCTTGCCGCATGGTGTTCTGGGTCTCGGTTGTGCTGCCGAGAACCCTATACAATCCTTATTCTCAGTCCTTCATAGTCTCTGGAATATTCTCGGATGTTTTCCCTCATCTTTTCAGTTGTGAAATTTCATTATGATGTTCCTTTGTGTGAATCTTGATTCATTCACTGTCCTGGGTACTTCACAGGCACTGACAATCTGGAGACTAATGCTCTTCAAATCTGGAGATTTTTCTTGTATTATTATTATTATTATTATTATTATTATTATTATTGATAACTGCCTCTCCTCCATTTATCTGTTCTCTCTAGAAATCTTTTAGTTAAATAGCTGTTGGACTTCCTGGACAAAAATCTTAATTTTGTTATTTTTTCACTCCTATCGTCCATGTCTTTCCTTCCCCCCGCATTCTGAAATATTTCCTCAACTTTAATGTCCAACATGTTTATTGACTTTTACAATTTTCCAGATTTTTAGCCATTATATTTTCTAATCTGTATAAATATTTTTCCCAATTCTGTCTTGTTGATCTTTCATTCTGTTCTTGTTCCGTCAATGCAGTATCTTTTCTTATCTTACCAAGCATATTAACTGTAATTTCTTTGGAATTTTCGGTTAATTATTCTGTTTTCTTCTATTTGGGCTTTTTTTAAAAAAAAAATTCATGCTGTGGGCTCTCTTTGAATGTTGGGTAATCCTTGGGTTTCTGTTCATGTTTACGAGTAAAGCACTAAAACTGTGTTTGGTTGGCACTTATCAACTGGTGCAAGTCACTGTGAAAACAATGAGGGGATTTGCCACTTTTCCCCATGGGGGTTATTTTCCCCAATGGTGTCTGTATCTGTTAGATATTTTTTCTTGAAAAAAAAATATATACTCTCTAGAGAAGTATTCTCTCAACTTCTGCCTGGGGCAAGTGTAACCTGGCTAGAGTGACCTGGCAGTAAGTGAGAGGAGACGTCTGAGGTCTAACTTCATAATCTTTTTTAAATTTTTTTTCCCCCAGCCTAGCCCCAACTTCCCGTCTGGTATCCGCTAGACTATAGCCCCCTCAGCTATTTGCTCTAGTTTATGTCCCCCTTGCTTCCTTCATTGGAGGCAAAAGGCAGGACCTTGCCTGCAGACCTGGGTAATAGACATTCTTAATATCATTTAAAATCATAAATACAGCCTCCATAGATCTCAATCGAAAGTCCAAACTCAAATACTTTTCCTTTTCCTAGCTGGGACCAGGCTACAGGAAGGGGCAGTGAGATGGGACGTGGCTGGTCTATTTCTCTACTTCCTTCTTCGCCTCTGTGCCCTTCTCCTACCACATTGGGGTGTTCACCTCCAGCCCCCAAGATTCTAGGAGGCTGTCCTAGAGGATCGACCCCCAAAGAAGCCCACACAGGAAACATCCAGAGATGCCCTCTCTGTCACCCCCAGAGGAGGCATACCCTTTTACCATACCACTAAAGGAGAGAACCAGCCCACTTTTCCATGTCTAGGTTTGCCAGGACACGAGTCAGCTCCCAAGCTGCTATACTCCTTAACTGTGGGGCTCACATTTTAAACAATCTGAGTAGCCTTGCAATTCTCCACCCTCAGCCAGGGTTGAAGTGAAGGGGCAGTCCTTTCCTCCTAAGGTGGGATGGTGCTCACAGCATAGTTTTCTCCAGGTATGCCCTTCTCACGAGATCCTCTCTCCTCCTCTCACTCAACCTTTATATTCTTGAAGCAAGTGAGTGGGCTCCAGAGTTATGGCACTGAGATTTGGGGAGGAGAATGGAAAGCTCATCTTTACTGAAGAATGTCCACTTATAAGTGGAGAAAGGTTGCAACCCTATTCCAACCACTGGTGTGGTCAGGAATCTTCAGTAGATGCTAAAACCAGGTTGTGGAGGATGAGGCTATTCATGTTGTCTCAGAATCACATACTCAGGTTATTTATTAACTACCAAGACAAAGAAGTACCATCATGCTGGGAAAAGCTGGCAGATGTCATCTCAACTAAGTGATTGACCTAACCATGGCCCATAATGGGACAAAGGGACACTCCTGGGTTCTCTGAAGGACACACTGAGAAGGACCTAGCATCATCTGTGTAGTTTTCTTGCCAAACATTTTTACTCTTGATCTAATCATGAAAAAATGATCAGACAATCCAGACTGAGAGACATTCTCCAAAACAATTGACTTGGAATTTTTTTTAACGTCAATATCATTAGAGAGGAAAAAAAATGGTGGAGGAACCATTTTAGACTAAAAGAGATTAAAAAGCCATGAAACTAAATACAAGCTGGGCTTCTTAATTAAATCATGGATCCAGTTAGAGTAAGAGAAGATGGCAGTGGAGGAGGAGAATCCTAGGCTTGCCTCATCCTATGAATACAATTAGGTAACTATCACATCATCCTAAATATCCCAGAAATTTATCTGAAGACTGGCAGAATAAATCCCGCAGCTAAAGGTAGAGAAGAGGCCACATTGAAGAAGGTAGTAGGAAGTGTGGAGATGCAGCTTAGAAGAGAAACAGATTGTGGACACTGTGGTGAGGAGGGAGCCATGGTCACAGAGAAGGGTGAAAGACTAACACATGGGAATGCACAGAGAAAATGAATCCCTATAGCAATTGGCTGGAGAGTAAGAGGGCCCAGATTTTGTGAGTTCTTGCAACCAGTGGGGCTTGAAGCCTGGAGTTTTAAAGCTCAGTGTGCTTGGCTCTTGGAGAGCTTGGAGGACATTGGGGCTGCTCTTAGAGAAAAGGCAGGGCAAACAGCCCAAAGACATAGAGCATGAAACAGTGATCTGAAGAGCGACTGGGGCACAAAGAGGGAAGGCTATTTGCTCACCTTGGAGGGTGTCCTAGAGAGCAGCATTCATGGAGAGACCTCTCTAGGAACAAAGGAACTGGCAGGTGCCATTTCCTTCCCTGCCCCTCAGCATAAGCACAGAGCCACCTGCAGAAACCAACGTAGCACTGACACCCACTATCTAACTTGCTTATACCAAGCCCCATACTCCTGTGTTCTGGAAGAACTGCCCTTCCAAGTCACTCTTACCTCAGTTCCACCAACAGGCACTCTACCCCAGAAGACCATCCCAAACCCCTGCCAACACTATGTCTCTCAAACCAGGAGTTTTGGAAGGCTCCAATTCCAGTAACTGTGGCAACAGGTCTCATTTCACAAGCAGACCAGAGCACACGTAGTTAAAACATGCCACATTCAGGCCAGGGACCAAACACTGCCAAACAGGCAAAGAGCCTCTGCAGACAACCAGCCTTAAGGATAAAGCAACCAAGACATAACAGCAGAGCACATGTGGCATGCTTTGAAGACACTTTGGAAGCACCAGGCCCTGGGGAACAAGGGATACTACACTGTAGGATACTAAAGGACCTCATCTTTATAAAGCCATTACCCTCAAGAACAGGAGACAGAGCTGACTTTCCTAACACAGAGAAGCAGGCATAGAGGATTAGACAAAATGAGAAGACAGAGGAATTTGTCCCATAAGAAAGAACAGGGCAAGGTCATGGCTGGAGATCTAAGTGAAATAAATATTAATAACATGACTGTTGAAGAGTTAAAGCATTGATCATGAAGATACTCACTAGACTCGAGAAAAGAGGGGAAGACATCAGATAATTAACACAGAGATAAAGAATAACATAGCAGAGATAAAGGACTGAAGTGAAATGAAAAATATGCTTGATGGAATGAACAGCAGGATGGAAAACAGAGAAATGAATTAATGGCCTAGAAGACAGTAGTGGAAAGTAATCAAGCTGAACAAAAGAGAGAAAAAGAATTATGTAAAATAATAATAGACTTAGGGAAGTCAGTGTCTCCGTCAAATATAATAACGTTTTGTATTCTAGGAGTCCCAGATGAGAGAAGGAAAGGAGGCAGAGAATTTATTTGAAGAAATAATAGCTGAAAGTTTCCCTAATCTAGGGAAGGAAACAGATAACCAGATCCAAGAGGCACAGGAACCCCCAACAAAATCAACACAAGCAGATCCACACCAAAGTATACTATAATTAAAATAGCAAAATATAGTGATAAAGGAAAAAATATAAGCAACAGAACAAAAGAAGACAGTTATAAGAAAGGAAACATCGTAAGGCTATCAATGTATTTTTCAGCAGAAAGTTTCCAAGCCAGAAAGGAGTGGCATGATATAGTCAAAGTGCTGAATGGGAAAAACTTGCAGCCAAGAATACTTACCCAGCAAGGCTATCATTCAGAATAGGAGAAATAAAGAGTGTTCTAGACAAACAAAAACTAAAAGAGTTCACAACCACTACACCAGCCCTGCAGGAAATATTAAAGGGGACTCTCGGTTGAAAGAAAAGACCAAAAATGACAGTAGGAATGTAGAAAAAACAAAAGCAGTAAAAGTGAATATTTTGGTAACAATTCAGTCAAGGAGCTACACAAAATAAAAGATGTAAAAGATGACACCATAGGGGCACCTGGGTGGTTTAGTGGGTTGAGTGTCTGACTTTGGCTCAGGTCGTGATCTCATGATTCATGAGTTTGAGCCCTGCATTGGGCTCGCTGCTGTCAATGTGGAGCCTGCTTCAGATCCTGTGTCTCCCACTCCCTCTGCCCCTCCCCTGCTAGTGCTCTGTCTCTCAAAAAAATAAATATTAAAAAAAAAAAGATAACATCATATCCCTAAAATGTAGGGAGGAGAGAAGTAAAGAATGGGTTCAATATTAAATGACCATCAACTCAATACAGATTGCTATCTGCAGAAGATGTTACATACAAACCTAATGGTAACCACAAATCAAAACCACTAATAAACATGCAAAGAATAGAGGGAAAGAAACCCAATATATCACTAAAGAAAACCAGCAAACCATGAAAGAGAGAAAGACAAGAAAGGATCAGAGAAAATCTTCAGAAACAACCACAACACAATTAATAAAATGGGAATAAACACCTATCAATAATTACTTTGAATGCAAATGAACTAATGCTCCAATCAAAAGATAGACGGTGACGAAATGGTTTTTTTAAAAAAAAAACCATCTATATTCGGCCTAAAAGAGACTCATTTTATTCGTTTTTTATTTATTATTTTTTTTAATGTTATTTATTTTTGAGAAAGAGAGAATGAGTGTGTGTGGGGGGGGGGGGTGCAGAAAGACACCGAATCCAAAGCAGGCTCCAGGCTCTGAGCTGTCAGCACAGAGCCCGACGTAGGGCTTGAACTCACGAACTTGAACTCATGATCTCTCTTACGTGAGATCATGACCTGAGCCGAAGTCGGACTCTGCTTAACCAGCTGAGCCACCCAGGCGCCCCTGAAAGAGACTCATTTGAGACCCAAAGGCATCTGCACTTTGAAAGTGAGAAGGTGGAGAAACATTTATTATGCAAATGGATGTCAAAAGAAAGGTGGAGTAGCACTACTTATACTGAACAAAATACTTAATTTTTATTAGTTTTAAAGTCTATTTATTTATTATTTTATTTTTTTGAGAGAGAGAGAGAGCTCACAAGCAGGGGAGAGAGGGAGACAGAGGATCCAAAGCAGGCTCTGTGCTGACAACAGTGAGCCCAATGTGGGGCTCAAATTCATGAACTGTGAGATCATCACCTGAGCCAAAGTAGGACGCTTCATCAACTGAGCCACCCAGGTGCCCCCTAAAGTTTATTTATTTTGAGAAAGAGAATGAGCAGTGTGGGGGCAGAGAAAGAGAGGGGACAGAGGATTGGAAGTGGGCTCTGTGCTAACAGCAGAGAGCCTGATGCAGGGCTTGAACTCACAAACTGTGAGATCATGACCTGAGCTGAAGTCTCTTAATCAACTGACACTTAACCAACTGAGCCACCTAGGTGCCGCTGGGCAAAATAGACTTTAAAACAACGATGGTAACAAGGGGGTGAAGAAAGGCACTATATCATAATAAAGGGGACAATTCAATAAAAGATACAACAATTGTAAATATCTATGCACCCAACATCGGAGCACCCAATACATAAAGCAGCTAATAACAAACATAAAGGAAGTAACTGATATTAATACAATAATAGTAGGGGACTTTAACACCCCACTTACATCAATAGATCATCTAAATAGAAAACAAGGAAACAATACTTTTAATGACATATTGGACCAGATGGATTTAACAGATATAGTCAGAACATTCCATCCTAAAACAGCAGAATACACATTCTTTTCAAGTGCACATGGAACATTCTCCAGAACAGATCACATATTAGACCACAAAACAAGACTTAAATTCCAAAAGATTGAAGTCATACCATGCCATCTTTACTGACCACAATGCTATGAAACCGTAAGTCAATCACAAGAAAAAATCTGCAAAGACCACAAATACATGGAGGTTAAATAACATGCTGCTAAACAATGAATGGGTCAACCAGGATATCAAAGAATAAATTAAAAAGTACATGGAAACAGGAGCACCTGGGTGGCTCAGTCAGTCAGGCATCTGAGTTTGACTTAGTTCATGATCTCATGGTTTGTGAGTTTGAGCCCCACCTTGGGCTCTGTGCTGACAGCTCAGAGCCTGGAGCCTGCTTTGGATTCTGTGTCTCCCTCTCTCTCTGGCCCTCCCATGCTTGCGTTCTGTCTCTGTCTCTCTCTCAAAAATAAATAAATATTAAATTTTTTTTTATAAAGTACATGGAAACAAATGAAAATGAAAACACAATGGTTCAAAACCTTTGCAACACAGCAAAAGTAGTTCTAAGAGGGAAGTTTATAGCCTCAAGAAGGAAGACAAATCTCAAATTTACAACCTAATCTAATGTGTAAAGGAGCTAGAAAAAACAACAAATGGAGCCTAAAGCCAGCAGAAGGAAGAAAATAATAAAGATGAAAGCAGAAATAAATGATAAAGGAACTAAAAACAATAGAACAGATCAATGAAACCAGGAGCCGGTTCTTGGAAAAGATCAGTAAAAATGATAACCTCTAGCCAGACTTCTCAAGAAAACAAAAGAAAGGACTCAAATAAATAAAATCACAAATGAGAGAGGAGAAATAACGACCACCACCACAGATATACAAATTATAAGACAATAATTATAAGACAATATTATGAAAAACTATATGCCAAATAAATTGGAAAACCTAGAAGAAATGAATAAATTCCTAAGAACATCCAACCCCCCAAAATTGAAACTGGAAGAAAGAAAATTTGAACACATTGATTACCACCAAAAAATTGAATCGGTAATCAAAAAACTCCCAACGAACAAAAGCTAGATGCCAGAGTTCTACCAAATATTTAAAGAAGAGTTAATACTTATTCTTCCCAAACTATTCCAAAACAAAAACAAAACAAACAAACAAACAAAAAACAGAAGAGGAAGGAAAACTTCCAAATTCATCCTATGAGGCCAGTAATTACTGATACCAAAACCAGATAAAGACACACAAAAAGAGAACTATAGGCCAGTAACTCTAATGAACATAGATGCAAAAATCCTCCACAAAATACCAGTAAACCAAATCCACCAATACATTAAAAAAAATCATTTACTATGATCAAGTGGGATTTATTCCTGGGTTGCAGGAGTGGTTCAGTATTTGTAAATCAATCAGCATGATACATCACGTCAATAAGAGAAAGGATAAGATCCATATGATCATTTCAATAGGTGAAGAAAAAGCATTTGACAAAGTACAACAAAGTAGGTTTAGAGGGAACATACCTCAACATAATTAAAGGCCATATATGAAAAACCTACAGCAAACATCATCTCAATGCAGAAAAACAGAGCCTTTCCCCTAAAGTCAGGAACAAGACAAAGATGTCCACTCTCACTACCTTTATTCATCATAGTACTGGAAGTCCTAGCCACACCAGTCAGATAACAAAAAAGAAATAAAAGGCATCGAAATCAGTATGAAGAAGTAAAAACTTCACTATTGGCAGATGACATGATACTATATATAGAAAACCTGAAAGACTCCACCAAAGAGCTGCTAGAACTGATAAACAAATTCAGTAAAGCCACAGGATACAAAACCAATGTAGAGAAATGTTGCATTTCTTTTTTTTTTCCTTAATTTTTTTTTTTTTTTAGAGTGAGCAGGGGAGGGGCAGAGAGAGAGGGAGACATAGAATCTGAAGCAGGCTCCAGGCTCTGACCTCTTAGCACACAGTCTGATGCGGGGCTAGAAACATGAACTGTGAGGTCATAACCTGAGCCAAAGTAGGACGCTCAACTGACTGAGCCACCCAGGTGCCCCGAAATTGGTTGCATTTCTACACACCAAAAATGAAGCAGCAAAAAGAGAAATTAAGAAAACAATCCCATTTACAACTGCACCCAAAATAACAAGATTCGTAGGAATAAGCCTAACCCAAGAGGTAAAAGACCTGTACTCTGGAAACTAAAATACTGAGAAAAGAAATTGCACAGAACACCAAGAAATGGAAAGATGTTCCATGCTCACAGATTGGAAGAAAAAATATTGTTAAAATGTCTATGCTACCCAAAGCCATGTACACTTTTAGTGCAATCCCTATAAAAATATCAACAGCATTTTTCACAGAACTAGAACAAACAATCCTAAAATTTGTGTGGGAACACCAAAGACCCTGAATAGCCAAAGCAATCTGGAAAAAGAAAAGCAAAGCTAGAGGCATCACAGTTCTGGACTTCAAGTTATATTACAAAACTGTAGTAATCAAGACAGCGTGGTACAAGATGGCGTGGTACAAAAATAGATATATACATCAATGGAACACAATAGAAAATCCAGAAATAAACCCACAATTATATGGTCAATTAATCTTCAACAAAGCAGGAAAAAATATTCAATGGGAAAAAGACAGTCTCTTCAACAAATGTATTGGGAGAACTGGACAGCGATGTGCACAAGAATGAAACTGGACCACATTCTTAATCCATACACAAAAATAAATTCAAAATGGACTAAAGACCTAAATGTGAAATCTGAAACCATTAAAGTCCCAGAAGAGAACACAGGCAGTAACTTCTTTGGCAAGGGGAACAGAAACAAAAATAAACTATTGGGACTGTATCAAAATACAAGCTTCTGCACAGTGAAGGAAACAATCAACAAAACTAAAAGGCAACCTATGGAACAGGAGAAGATATCTGCAAATGACACATCCAATAAGAGGATAGTATCCAAAATATATAAAGAACTTATAAAACTCACCATCACAGGGGTGCCTGGGTGGCTCTGCCGGTTAAGCCTCCAACTCTTGATTTCTGCTCAGGTCATGGTCTCATGTCATGAGATCAAACACTGCAATGGGCTCCGTGCTGCATGTGGAACCTGCTTAAGGTTCTCTCCCTTTGCCCCTCTCCCACTCACGCTCGCACTCTCTCTCTCTCTCAAAATAAAACTCAGCATCCCAAAAATAATTAATCCAATTAAAAAATGGACAGAAGACATGAGTAGACATTTCTCCAAAGTAGACATCCAGATGGCCACCAGACACATGAAAAAATGCTCATCATCACTTATCATCAGGGAAGGCAAATCAAAACCACAATAAGATATCACCTCACACCTGTCAGAATGGTTAAACAATGTAAGAAACAACAAGTGTTGGTGAGGATGTGGAGAAAAAGGAACTCTCATGCACTGTTGGTGGGAATGCAAACTGGTGCGGCCACTTAGGAAAACAGTACAGAGGTTTCTCGAAAATTTAAAAATAGAACTTGAAAAAATAAACACCCAATATTATTCTCCTATATTTACCAAATTGTGCTGTGATCCCACAATTGCACTACTGGGCATTTACCCAAAGAATGCAAAAAAACCAATTCAAAGGGATACATACATCCCTATGTTCATAGCAGCATTGTTGGCAGTAGCCAAAATATGGAAGCAGCCCAAGTGTCCATTGATGAATGGATAAAGATGTGGGATGTGGTGTGTGTGTGTGTGTGTGTGTGTGTGTGTGAAATAGAATATTACTCAGCCATAAAAAATAATGAAATCCTGTCATTTGCAATGAAATGGATGGAGCTAGAGTATAATGCTAAAGTGAAATAAGTCAGAGAAAGCCAAATATCATATGATTTCACTTATATGTGTAATTTAAGAAACAAAACAAGTGAACAAAGGTAAAAAAAAAAAAGAGAGAGAGAGAGACAAATCAAGAAACAGATTCTTAACTATAGAGAACTGATGGTTACCATGGGTGAAATAGGTGATGGGGATTAAAATAAAAACTTTAAAAATAATAACTAGTATATTGAACATCTATATGTACTATCTACGATGCTTTATAATTATTATAATATTCAATCTGCACTAACACATATTGAGGTGTTCATCTTCATTTCGAGTTAGAGATGAGGACACACAGAAGGAGAAATTCAAATTAACTTTCTTAAAGCACAGGGTTTGTAAGAGTTACTGTCAGGACATAGAACTATCTATCCATTTTCAGAGTCCTTGCATTGTTCAGTATACCATGTTGACTTATGATCTATTTCAATGCTCTTTTTCAATGTTATATGTATAAGAGGCTTTGGTCTTAAAATCTTGACTGTATCAAAAGTTGTAATAGGATGTAATACTACCAGAACTGATAAAATGATTTGGATTTTGTTGATGTAGTAGAAAAAACATTAGTTTTAATTTTGAAATAAAACATGAATTTGAAAAAAATCATGGATCCACTTCCCTTTCAAAAATAAAAACAAAAACAACTAAATCCTATAAAGGACATTTTAGGAACGATGAATATGGCTTGCATATTAGATAACAGTGGTGTATCCATGTACAAGTTTTTTTTTCAATATATGAATTTATTGTCAAATTGGTTTCCATACAACACCCAGTGCTCATCCCAAAAGGTGCCCTCCTCACTACCCATCACCCACCCTCCCCTCCCTCCCACCCCCCATCAACCCTCAGTTTGTTCTCAGTTTTTAACAGTCTCTTATGCTTTGGCTCTCTCCCACTCTAACCTCTTTTTTTTTTTTCCCCTCCCCTCCCCCCTGGGTTTCTGTTAAGTTTCTCAGGATCCACATAAGAGTGAAACCATATGGTATCTGTCTTTCTCTGTATGGTTTATTTCACTTAGCATCACACTCTCCAGTTCCATCCACGTTGCTACAAAGGGCCATATTTCATTCTTTCTCATTGCCACGTAGTACTCTATGGTGTATATAAACCACAGTTTCTTTATCCATTCATCAGTTGATGGACATTTAGGCTCTTTCCATAATTTGGCTATTGTTGAGAGTGCTGCTATAAACATTAGGGTACAAGTGCCCCTATGCATCCATGTACAAGTTAATAATTGTGTAACGGTTATATAGAAGAATGCCTTGTTCTCAGGAGATAGAAGAAAGTATTTATGGGCAAATGTCACAATGACAGCAGGAGAGGGCAAAATAGAGGCAAAACACAGCACAATTTGGTAAATATAGGAGAATAATATTAGGTGTTTATTTTTTCAACGTTTCTGTAGGTTTTTAAGTTCTCAAAATAAAACATTGAGGGAAGGAAAAACAGGGACCCAGCTCTTGCTCATTTCCTCTGGAAATATACAAATAAAGATTTGGCATCTCTCTTTGAAATTTCTTTTCAATCCTGTCTTGGTGCCTGGCTCAAACTTCAGTTATTACACCTTGTTATGCATCTATATTCCTAACACTGTAAACATATGTAACAGCAATAACAACCTCAAAATATTTGTACAGGGCATTAAAATTTACAAAACATCTCCTCTTATACTACTTCATGTTATCTTCACAATAATCTTAGAAATAGCTAGGCAAGGTAATGTTTTATTCTTGCCATTTTCCAGGTGAAAAACTGAGAAGCAGAAGTCTGAGCAACTCAGTCAAATTCACACACCCAAGACTAGCACCGTCTTCCTCTGATTGCAGACCCTGTAGTTTTTCACAACACATATTAAGCACCCCAAGGGGGGAAGTGGGTTAACAATGGCATTTATTTTCTCCTTGCTTCATTTTTTTTTCCCCAGAAAGAGACTTACGTGTGTTTGTTTATCTCCACTATCTGAGAATTCCAGATTAGCAATGACAGAGGTGGCTCTGCTCACCCTAGTGAATCAGCATGCTGGGAAACCCTGAGTGAGATGCTGCAAAGTGACAGGCTGCTAACATCCCCAGCCCCACCTGCCTGGGCTAGGGTGTTGGATAATGTGTCTCCAATTCCTACCCGTGTCACTGCAGATCAGCTGCAGCACAATAAGAAATTACCGAGATTAATTCCCCTGAGACTGAGTTGACATCCCCTCAGAATATGGCGGTAATTCTTGTCACAACTCCAGGGAAATGACAAAGCACACAGAAGGAAGTTCACATGAGTCACAGACCCACAGCTTCAGAATACTAAGTGGCTCCGTCTCCACCTGACAGCTGGGGTGAGCAGAAGCCATCTCTGTTTGTTCGTGTTCTCTCACTCTCTCTTTTTCTTGACTGAGAACAACTTAAGAAAAAAGAAAACCAAAAAACCATCCTTTCTGAGCTTGGTGAGGGCCACAGATTTGTGGTGAGGAAGTACCATAGGCCCCCAGACACATGGCCCACATTTCCTTTTTTGTATCTTACTGGTAGGGGTTACATCTCTTCTACCTTCACTGTTGACTTCAGATGTGAAGAGAGGGAAAGGAGGGGGAGACAATAGAGGGAGTAGCTAAATTGCATAGAATATAAGCATATTCTTCTCCAGTATCTTCCATTCTAACCAGGACATTATGAAATGAGGTTGGGAATCTTCAACATCCAAAGAGAGCACAAGATACAGTACTAGATGATTACAAATTGTCTGGAACATAATTTTCTTTAAAGCCAGCTCATCACATATTTTCTGCAGCCTTGGCAATCTTAATTTCTCAGTATGCTCTAGTAAAGGTAGTTTTAGGAAAGCTCCTGTCCTCTCTATGGAACCCAGTTGGAACAAGATAATTTGTTAGCCACGGCTCTGACGCCTATCAGAGTGATCCACCTTCAGGACTTCGGGGGCCTCTGTTAACTCTGGACAGGTTTTCAATGGCCCTAGAAGGCTGCACATCTGAAGCAGCATGTCACCTACTAAGAGTGGTGAACTCTGTAATGTGCCTTTGCTATGTTACTTAAGATCAGTTCTGCTCAAGAGAGCAAGAGAGATCAGGAGGATAAATGAAACCATGTAGAGAAACAAGTAGCTTGTGAGACACAGGAAGAATTCACATAATGTATATGGTATGACGAAGTGGATTAGTAACCTCTGAGTCACGGCAGACATAGACAAAGTAGGAAACCTGTGTGCTGAGCAGAGAGGTGGAAGGATGGAAAAATGTGATGTTCACAATGCATGTAGTATGCACATGACACCCAACGTTCAAGATATACTAAATATACATGAAAAGGATTCAAATAAGGTCTTAAATCAGCCCTGTTTGGTGATCCCCTTCTGGCTTCAAAAATCCTGTGCACAAGAAATGCAGAGTCCACGGCTGTATGTCAGGCTACAGCTATCAGGTGAGCTACAGCTAACGGCCAGGTGAATTTGTCCCTGAGAGCAAGAAAGCAAGTGTATGATTGACCCAGGCACCTCCTGTCTACTGAGCTGTCTTGCTCAAATCTCAAATATGATCATTATAATACACCCTCATAGGGAAGGACACTGTGGCATAGAGAGAGGACAGGCCATATGACCACTGCGCGCCGTAGGATTTAGATAGGTGGGTCCCTCTACCTGCTTGTACTCAATCCTAATTGTTTCAATTGCCCCATCTCTCCCCTCTTGCTTCTCACTACGCTTTTTACTTGATTCAATAAACCATGTGATGCATGCATCTTAATTTGTTGGGTGAGCCTTTCTGTTTTGGGACCTTCAGGATTGCCTGGTGGTGGACTTGGAGGCTACTAATGCATCAAGGTCACTTCCCACATGACAAATTCACAGCAGGACCACACACACAATAACAACACAACAACAAAAGACACAGCTTTAACTTTTTAAGTAATTACCATGTACTAAGCAACATTCTAAGCATTTTGTATATATCATTCCAAAAAATCCTAATTACCCTATAAAGGAGATATTAATACTTGAATTTTATAGATAAGGAAACTAAGGAAAAGAGAGGTTAAACAATGTGTCTAAAATGACACAACTAGGAAGAAATGGAAAGATGATCAGAATTAGGGTCTTATTCCAAAGTTATGTCCTTCCCATTTTGTAGGAGGCCAAGCTATTCCCCCCCATATCTTTCTTAGACTTCCCTTGGACACCTTATCTACCCCTCATACTTTCTTTTCTTTTTTTTTTAAATGAAATTTATTGTCAAACTGGTTTCCATACAACAGCCAGTGCTCATCCCAACAGGTGCCCTCCTCAATACCCATCACCAACCCTCCCCGCCCTCCCACCCCCCATCAGCCCTCAGTTTGCTCTCAGTTTTTAAGAGTCTCTTATGTTTTGGCTCCCTCCTTCTCTAATCTTTTTTTTTTTTCCTTCCCCTCCCCCATGGTCTTCTGTTAAGTTTCTCAGGATCCACATAAGAGTGAAAACATATGGTGTCTGTCTTTCTATCCTCCTCCCAGGATTTATTTTTTCTACATACTATGATCACCATCTATTGTAACTCAATTAGTAACTTATTGCCTGTCTTCCCCACAAGAATGTAATTTCTGTAGAGGCAGGATGTTTGCCTAATTTATTAACTTCTGCTTCTTCTAGTGCATGAAAAGTGCTAGTCAATGAATATCAACTGAATGAGTAAGTAATCCTGTTACTGACTTTTTTCTAGATATATTTTTGAAAATAAAATCACAGTCTCAAGATTACCTTTTGACTGAATATATTAACCCCAGAAAAACCTATGATTACATTAACTGTAAAGGGGATGGAGCATTTCAGAACAAAACTCCAGGGAGAAACAACGGGCTAGAAGAAAATTCCATTGCCAACTCTGTATGTTAATTTCTACGTGGCCTCCCTGAAGACCCTAGTGTTTCTGCAGCCTGGCCACCTTTATGTGATTTTCATCACATTATAATTTCAGGGCCTTGGACTTCCCCTATGGTTACCTCTGAGAAGGAATCCAGAAAAAGTGGATTTTTATATGTATGTGAATTATATGGGACATTCTAGAAAAGGGGCTTATGCTTGCTTGCTCTCCTATACCCACATTATTAACTCATTCAGAAGTCACTGTCTGTGTTGTCTCCATTTCCAGGTAAGGACACTGAGCCTCAGTGGGGCTGTAACTTGCCCTGGGTATACACTCTAACAAGTGGTGAGGCCAGAAGCTGTGTTCCCCATCTAATGTCCTGCAGTCCACTTTGCAGAAATACTGTCCTAATAGGAAGGAGGAATACAGTGAGTAGAAACATGAGATTTTCTAAAAAGCCATACCAGAGACTGAAAGAACTCATGTGAACCCATCCAGCTCTAATGCTGTTTCTTAGAATGAATGAAATAAATTTCTCTTTTTATTAGGGGCGCCTGGGTGGCTCAGTCAGTTAAGTGTCCAACTTCAGCTCAGGTCATGATCTCGTGGTTCACGAGTTCAAGCCCTGCATCAGGCTCTGTGCTGACAGCTCAGAGCCTGGAGCCTGCTTCAGTTTCTGTGTCTCCCTCTCTCTCTGCCCCTCCCTCACTCATGCTCTCTCTCTCTCTCTCTCAAAAATAAATGAACATTGAAAAGATTTTTAAACAATTTCTTTTTTTATTAAATGTATTGTTTTATAAAGGATAAAACATTAGCTGAATAGGTCTAAGGTAGCAGTCCAATTTTTTGGTGAATTTGTAGTTAAAATGTAAATAAAACTGATTAGTAAAATTGGAACACTTTTTTTTTTCCCCGCCATAGAGTTGGTAGGGTTTGGCTCATCTTCTTGGATACGAAAATAATTTTCTCCAAATCACTATCTTGAAAACTCAGCTGTCCCAGCCTTTCAAACCAAAATATTAAACTGATCTGATTGGCACTCAAGGCTCTCAGGAGCATCCTGGCCAGGGTCATAAATGAAATGCATTAGATAATTTTAATTTGATATAGTAATCCTCAGGAGCAACTGAACCGCCAAAGAATCACCTTCCATTCATTTCTGCTCATTTAGGTATCAATCAGATTTCTAGAGAAAGACCTGGCATCTGGATGTGGCTGCTGTTGCTGATGAGGAAAAATGGAATGTAAGAGTGTCCTGGGGATGTTTACCAGCAATCTGTCCTTAGCATCATCCTGAAATGTTGAACCAGATCAGACACCAGAATGCTTATAGAGGTTAGGAAACCAAAATAGGTTTTAAGTAGAGAAAAATGAAGTTGGATCTATTTAACTTTAGAGCTTCACTCATTCAATCTTCAAACACTTGTTCACTTATTCATCCAATCATTTATCCATTCATCCATTCATTCATCCATTCATCCATTCATCCATTCATTCATCCATCCATCCATTCATCCATTCATTCATCCATTCATTCATCCATCCATCCGTCCATCCATCCATCCACACAATAAATATTTATTGAGCTCCTACTCTGTGTCTTTTGCTCTGCTAGTCTAGAAATAGAGTTTATAGAACTGTGTGGTCAAATTTAGTTCTCAGGAGCCACATGTGGCTATTAAACATTTGAAAGTGGCTGACCCAAATTAAGACATGCAGTAAAAGTGAAAAACACAACAGATTTCAAAGGCTTAGTGTGAAAGAAAAATCTCATTAAAAATTTTTGTATTGATTGCATGTTGAAATGATGTTTTTACACATCGGGTTAAATTTTTTAATTTTTTAAATGTGTATCTATTTTTGAGAGAGAGAGTGTGAGCAGTGGAGGTGCAGAGACACAGAATCTGAAGCAGGCTCCAGGCTCCGAGCTGTCAGCACAGAGCCCAACGTGGGGCTCAAACTCACAAACTGTAAGATCATGACCTGAGCTGAAGTTGGACACTTAAACTGACTGAGCCACCCAGGTGCCCCATGTTGGGTTAAATTTAAAATATATATATATTTATTTATTTACTGGGGCACCTGGGTCGCTCAATCAGCTAAGCATCTGACTCTTGATTTTGGCTCAGGTCATGATCTCATTCATGGTTCATGAGATCAGGCTCTGTGTCAGGCTCTACACTGACAATGTGGAACCTGCTTTGGATTCTCTCTCTCTCTCCCTCTCTGCTCCTCCCCTGTGCACATGCTCTCTCTCTCCCTCAAATAAACATTTTTATTTTATTTTACTTATTTTTAAAATGTAATTTATTGTCAAGTTTTCTAACAAACAGTGTCTACAGTATGCTCCTGGTTTTGGGGGTAGACTCCAGTGATTAAATAAACATTTTTAAAAAATAAAATTAAAAACACATATATATGTATTTTTTAAAGATTTTATTTTACTATTTTTTAAAACTATGTATTTAGTTTCTTTCTCTCTTTTTTTAAATTTTATTTTAGAGAGAGAGAGTGTGAGCAGAGGGGAGGGATGGAGGGAAAGAGACAGAAAATCTTAAGTAGGCTCCAAGCTCAGCTCAGAACCCAGTGCGGGGCTCAGTTCCATGACCCTGGGGTCATGATCTGACCTGAAATCAAGTCAGTCACTCAACCAACTGAGCCACCCAGCACCCCTAAAGATTTCATTTTATTTTATTTTTATTTATTTATTTTTTCAATATATGAAATTTATTGTCAAATTGGTTTCCATACAACACCCACTGCTCATCCCAAAAGGTGCCCTCCTCAGTACCCATCACCCATTTTCCCCTCCCTCCCACCCCCCATCAACCCTCAGTTTGTTCTCAGTTTTTAAGAGTCTCTTATGCTAAAGATTTTATTTTTAAGTAATCTCTGCACCCAACATGGGGCTTAAACTCACAACCCTGAAATCAAGAGTCACATGCTCTATCAACTAAGCCAGCCAGGTGCCCCTAAAATATATTTCTATAATTATTCTCATCTGTTTTTTTTTTTTTTTACCTTTTGAATGTAGCTAACAGAAAATTCAAAATATATGTGTGGGTTGCATAGTATTTCGATTGGACAGCGCTGCTAGTGACTATTTGCAGAAGATTTCTTACTGCTCTTATTATGGTTTGGAGGAAAGATTGAGAGAGTGTCTTTCCGGGAAGATAATAAAATATAAAGGCAAAAGAGATGATCTATTGTGCTTAGATGATATTTCTAGGTTTTATGTCATTAAATTTTTGTTCTGAAAACTTTGCTTTGGATAGGAATTATCTAGGAATTGAAGAACATGTAGAAAATTTGGGATGCTGCAATACTTGCTACCTTCTGGTATTTTCTGAGCTGTAACTGGACATCCTAGAAACCTGACTATCCATGGATTCCTGCTTGCCTATGGCGACACTAAATAAAATGGCTTAGAAGGAAGTAAATATTTATGGAATGGGTTGTTTGACGTGATGATACTGTGGGGACTAAGTGAAGCTAACATTGATCTTGCCTCTCTTATGTAAAAAAGATATCCTGTGTTGTTTATGTCTGCATTAACCTGCTAGCAGGAAAAAAAATAAATAATTTGAACGGTAATTAGGTTGGGAGTAACATCTAATGACTAAGGGAGTCTGTGAGATTAACTAGTTTTGGCAAAAAGCTCTAAATAAAAGAGCTCAATTCCAAATGTTTTTTAAATTAAAATATGATTTAATTTAAAAATCGTCATATTCTCTCAGATCAACAAATTAATGGGATTTCCTCTTTCCTTTTTAAAAAGCTATGTATACAAAAAGGGGTCCTCTCTCTCTTCTGTTATTCACAAGTAGTACATGGTTTGTAGACTCCTCTCCTGCCCTCAGTCATATTCAATCACTTCCTCCCTGGAGCAATGAGAAGAATATAGAGAGACAAATTAGCCTAGCACTTGGGCATGACAGAAAGCCAAACCAAAAAACTCCTAGTGTAGGTCCTCAGACACACAAATGCTCTGTGTCTATCCCTGTCTAGCATGACTCATGTTGGAATGAGCTTTCTTTTGTCTAATAAGCTCAAGAGAAGGTTTTGAAATACATGCAATACATGCTGGGATTTATGGAAATGAGAGAATTAAGAATATGAGTGGCACCGAGCACAAGGAACTGTCAGGGACTCTACTGGTAAGAACACAGCAGCATAAAGAAAGAAGAAATGGGAGTGGGGCTGATTTTTTCTGGGACTGGAACACATGCCATCGATGCCAGATATCGTAGCAGAGACAGATGGCCTGGCAGATGCTGTGAAAGAAAAATGACTTACTACTAGGTGAACCAGAAAAAATAAACAAGAAGGACAGAGGAAAAAGTCCACAAGTTCCCCTCTGTTGTCAGAAACATCTTCCCATGGCTATAAAATATAATCGCATCCCATAGGGTTGCAGATTGCAAAGTAAGTGTCTTACTACTTTCTCCACTGATTGCACATTTGGAATTTACAGCTATTCTTTTGAGAGGACTCACTTTCTGTCTATTGGTTTTTCAAGGAAGAAGCGAAGACAACAACAAATTGGATATATGATGCCTACATATTATGAAGAAGATGCTACTGCTAATCTTTCTTGGCTCAGTTGGTTGCTGTGTGATATGTAGAACCCGGATGAAACTCGTCTTGGTTTATTTTAGAAATGTTCCCAATTAACATCCTTTCAAGGTGCAAATCAAAGGGGTTGGCATTTTAATAAATTTTTTAAAAACATGTCTTAGAAAGCTGGGCTGGGCTCTTTCATTACGTCCTTGGGGTTTAAAACAGGTGCCTATAAAAATCCTGTTAGCATGTGTTGTGGCCCCATGGAGTTCATAGGAATGGTTGAAACCAATAAAAATGATTTTCACATGCTAAGGGTCTAATATGGGATACCCAGACACACACATACAGCACAGTGCCAACATACGTAGATTTAATATAGTAAAATTCATCAATAGGCACTTGGCAACCACTGTTGCATCACTTATATTAGACAGGAATGGAAGCAATCAAGCCTAAAATCGCCAATCTGAGTTGCTGAAATAAAGACAAGTGTGTGAATGATATTAAGGATTTTCTGGCCATTACAAAAAAAAAAAAAAAAAAGGGCTGGGGACTGGCAGGTATCCAATGATGGTTTTGTCATATTTGCAGGAGAAATTGAATGATTAAAAGACTATAGAGTAACATTGGCTAACAAAGAACTACTGTGGGGCCTTTAAGGGTAATTTTGATTATATATGACATTTACTTTCTGTAGTGTTTTTAGAAACACTAATAGCTCTCTAAGGTAGACCCCATTGTATATGTATAACTTTCACTCACACACTTGTGACTTTATAAAATCATTGCAAAAATGAATCTTAATAACATGGAAGCCAGAAATAGCTTAGACATCTTCCCCCCCCCCCCAACCATTTTTAGGGGAGCAAATGCACCCAAGGCCTCCTGGCAATCCCTATTTCTCATTTTCTTCTTATTTCCTATTTCTTCTTCCGTTGGCCGGATCAGCCCTGTCCTCTGCTACAGTAAAGTAGAAGACACTACATGCAGAGAATGGGTTTCCAAAGACTAGTATCAAACTGGCATTTCCATCAGGCCCACCTTGGAACAAGTAAGCGTACCAAGTTTGAGGATACACATTTTCTGAAAGCCAGGGAGAAATTATAGGGAAGCTCTTTCAATCTGGAACAAGTCCTACTTGAGGAATTTCTGTGCTACATTCCTACTAAATCCTCCCAGAGAAATAAGCCTCAGAGCCTGAGGGACCAGCTAAGAGTGGATCCCTTCTTGGGGGAGGGTGGGGAGAGCTGACTACATTCCAGCATCAAGTGGTTGATGGCTGCAGGGCTACAAAATTCCACGTTCCTTGACCTAATCATCAACAAATGCAAATTTCTATGGTCTGACATCCTTCCTTAGACTTCTGAACTTGGACATTGACTCTTGATAAAATGGTTGACAAAATATTCTGCTCTGTGGAATTTTCTATGAGAAACTCAGGGAAAATTAAAATGTTCTCTGATTCTAGCAAAGGCCGGACAATGTTGTAATTACAAATTCTACGGGGTAGCAATCTTGTGTGTTTAATGTTAACACTCTGAAGCTCCCTTCTAAAAAATTTCAACACATAATCAGTGTTCATACTGCAGACACCATTATCATATCGGTATCCCATAGCTTAGATCCTAATTGAGAACTTCTCCCTTCTAGAGGTATATAATGCAAACTATAATGTTTTCTGCTTGAGAGACTCCCGCATTCTATCTCTACAATTAGACATGAGGGTGGGGCGGGGACAAAATGGGAAAAAAAAAAAAATCTGAAAAATCCTATACATGATGTAATTTAATTACAAAGGACTCTTTCCCAAAGAGGAAGACAATGCCACAAGCACTTAAAATGGGAAGCAATTTCAGTTTTTCACAGCCCCCACTAAATAGTATTTTATTTGACACTTTTGTTCATCAGATAGCTTTAGTGTTCTTTTTTCAAAATTTTTTTTTCAACGTTTATTTATTTTTTTTGGGACAGAGAGAGACAGAGCATGAACGGGGGAGGGGCAGAGAGAGAGGGAGACACAGAATCAGAAACAGGCTCCAGGCTCTGAGCCATCAGCCCAGAGCCCGACGCGGGGCTCGAACTCCCGGACCGCGAGATCGTCACCTGGCTGAAGTCGGACGCGTAACCGACTGCGCCACCCAGGCGCCCCTAGTGTTGTCTTTTTATGTGTCATTGGGAAGAGGGTGACATCATGTTATCCTTGCGATGAGCACTTCGTACACTAATAATATGTTTATGATTGCTTTAAAACCTCTTTTTTACTTTGATAAAAATATGTATTTCTAGATTATTTCCAGAGATCATTCTTTTTTTAAAATGTTTATTTTTGAGAGAGAGAGAGAAAGAGTGAATGTGTATTGGGGTGGGGGGGGGGGACAGAGAGATAAAGACACAGAATCAAAGTAGGCTCCAGGCTCTGAGCTGTCAGCACAAAGCCCGACAGGGGCTCAAACCCACGAACCATGAGTTTATGACCTGAGCTGAAGTTGGACACTTAACTGACTGAGCCACCCAGGCATTTATGAATTTCGAACACTGCTATTGCTTTATAATAAACAGATTTTCTCAGAATTAAAAAAGCAGAAAACTCTAGGAGAAAATTAGACGTATAAATATTTATATTTTAACATTTCTCTGTAGTTGCACAAGAGATAAACGGCAAGGAAAATAATTTCCATGATATTCTTTTGTCAGAAATGCAACCTACCAAAAAACTCAGATATACTTTCGTATGTATAATCATTTGGAACCTCTGTAACTTCTATAACCCTATAGCAAGAATAAACCTTTATAGAACCTGATTTATTCCAAGACCCTCGACTACCTTTTGAATCATCAAGGACAAATTTATCGTCAGTGTAATTTTTTGTTGATTACTATATTCTAAGTCCTTGAAACTGCGTAAATGTATGTCATATTGTAAACCTCAAATGACTTTTTGCCCTTTTCCCCCCGAAAATCTTTGTTCTCATTCACCTCAGGTAAGTCGAATCCATGCCTGCAAATCTCAGTTAACTAGGACATTGTTATTAATTTGTCCTCCCAAACTATTTTCTTCCTCATTCATCTTAGGTAGGCTCCATAAATAAATGCAAATTGAAGAAAATTTAGTTTTTAGGAACATTTTCAAAGTTTCCTTGGGGAGATGCCTATTGTCTTAAATTAGTTTTAACAGGAAGGCGATAAAATGTTGTAGCTCCTTGAGAATCAAAACCCAAATTGCAATGAAGAGCCTCATTTTGAAGTAGTCATTCTTATAAAACCTCTGCTCATGGCACCACTGAGCACTTGTTACCACAGATTGGAAGCTAATCAGACCCAGTCATTACAAAAGAGAAAGATCATCAAGGGACTTCCTCCAAAATAATGATGGCTGGGTTATAAACTCCCCTTCCAATTAATTTTATTGGTTTAGTTGATGAAATAGCAGAAGGGAAATGAACCTGGAAAAAGTGAGCACTGTACCCGGCAGGAGCCACAACCCCAATGCCTGGGACTGCGTACAAAATGAATGAAAATGCAGGACGCAGAGCTTTGCTTTGAGGGTAAATACCGAGGCCAAAAGGCATCCCCTGGAAAGGTTTTAATTTTCCATATGCAATCAACTAAGTCTGAATAGATTTCATTTCCTGCCGTTAGTGAAAGAAGTCGTCAAGCTAGAATCAATAACTCAAGAGTCACTTATCAAATTTTGTCACTCACCTTCCATGGGGGTGTTACTGTCTGGTCGATTTGCAAAGACTACATCCACATACTCGAGCTGCAGCCTCTGGAGGGAGCCCTTCAATCCTGGGAACAGAGGCAGGAAAAATCCAAAAAATGTAAGTGTAATAAGCACTATTAGAAGTAGTTGAAGTTTGGTTTCCTTTAAACAATTTACTTTAAAAAAAAAAAAAAAAAGCACTGGGGCACCTGGATGGCTCAGTCTGTTGAGCGTCTGACTCTTGATTTCAGCTCAGGTCATGATCTCACAGTTTGTTTGATCAAGCTCCACATCGGGCTCTGCACTGACAGCATGGAGCTTGCTTGGGATTCTCTCTCTCCCTCTCTCTCTGCCCCTTCCCTGCTCGTGTGCCTGCTCCCTCTCTCCTCTCTCTTTCAGCATAAAAAAATAAACTTAAAAAAAAAAAGCACTGAATTAGTTTCAAAAAGACATGGAATACAATGAGGTATTAATTGGCCCCTAGAACCTTTAAAAAATATATCGGGGCACCTGGGTGGCTCAGTTGGCTAAGTGTCCGACTCTTGATTTCTGCTCAGGTCATAATGTCACAGTTTGTGGGCTAGAGCCCGGCATCAGGCTCTCTGCTGATAGACTGGAGCTTGCTTGAGATTCTCTCTCCCTCTCTCTTTGCCCCTCCCCTGCTCATGTGCATGCTCTCTTGCAAAATAAACAAACATTTAGAACAGATATATAGATATAGATAAAGATATATATCTCAAAGGCTGACTTTGTCCTTAACAAAGAGGAGTCTTATAACTTTCTCAGTAACTTCAGTACTCCTACCCCACCAGAAAAAAACATACTCAGTAATGATCTTTCATAGTGACTCATCTGTGGCAGTATCTAGAAGCAAAGTTTAGAATAAAAAGTAGCCTACGAGTTTAACTTCTTCTTGAAAAGTGGGATGGGATACATTTATTGCACATCAAAAACATTAAAATGGTATAAATAAGAAATAAGTGACTGCCAAATTCATCTTAATGTACACATGGGTTGTAACAGGAATAAAAGGATTGGCAAATGAAGGTTTTGCTCAACATTTTACTAAGTGGAACAAAGCTTGAAGAACGTTAAATACAGCTGAGCTCTACCATTTCTATTATTCCCTTTCTTTGGGGAAGAAACAAAAACACAAGAAGCTATAAAGACTTAGGGCATATAAAGGAGAGAGTGAGAGCTTAAAAAAAAATCTGGAACCAATAATCTAAGTTCCAACCTAACCATTTGGTTACATTCCTGTGACTATGCAGAAAAAAAATTATTTAAATTCAGTAAAATTAATACTTCCCTGAAATAGAATGTATTGTATATAATATTATGCAACCAAAAGGAGGACAGTTCAAGAATCATTTTATCTCATTTCCATGAGACACAGCATTTCCTTATCAGCCTATTTAATTCCTCAGGAAGACCGGTGGTTTTTCTCTTTTTATTATAGGCATAAAATTAATTGCATGTTAAATGAGGCTCTTATACATTTAAATTTGGCTCATTTAAATTTGATTTTTCAAACTGGTTTACCAGCCAGCCACAATTACTTTTCTGACAGGAAAATGAAGTTGTTGGATATAGTTCCAGAAATATTTTTCATTCATTGAGAAAGGATTGTCTGTGTTGATGGCTTCTTAAAAGAAGAATTGATGAAGAGATTAAGGCAGACAGGTGTTATAAGTTCCAATGCCTGCTCTCAAAAAACTGTAGTGACTTTCAGGCCCAGAGGGTCACCAGCTCTCTCAAGGGGCAGCTTGAAATAAAATCTACCTTAAAAAGCAGTATGATATAAGCCACTTTTTAGAAGCAATTATACATATGGAGGAAGTAAGGGAGGACAGGATAACCAAGTGAACAAATAATAGAGTATCACAGGTTGGAAAGGTTGGAAATCTGTGCTCTAGCATGCTGTGTGATTCAACTTGGGTTATTTGACTTTTTTTTTTTTTTTTTTTTTTGGTGGGGGGGGGGGCGGTGACTCAGGTCTCTAATCTGCCACGGAGATAACAATACTTACTACCTTCAGGATCACTGCTCCAGAGAGCAAATAAAACCAGCCGTCAAGCACTTTGTTAGTGTAATAGTCTGTAGAAATGTGGTGATTATCACAGTGCTGCTCACATCTGGAAAGGTTCAGAATGAGAGGTGCCAAAGACTAAATGCTAAAGATTTTCAGTGGACCTCCTGGTTCTGGAGGGAGGCATTTAGTGACAGTTCTGGCCCATGCTTGGCCCTGGAAACAAGTGTCCTCCTTTCTGATAATGGCCCTATCCCTCAGTGTCTCTTCTAAACAGCTCAATGTGGGCAGAGCAACCAGGAGAAAAAGCTACGGCTGGCTTGGCCACTTTGTAGTGCTATGTGATTGGCTGTGACTTGAGTCATTTACTCTCCCATGCCCTAAGCATGTGCTAAATCCCAATTTGATCCTCAAACTGCGCTGGGCTCTGGAGGTGTAAAGATGCACGGACACTGTATTTATTTCCAAAGAGCAAGCAATGCATAGTGAGAGCATCTGTTGGCACAGGTTCATTGCTCAAGGTAATAACGTGTACCCACTAATAACGGCATGCACTTGATATGAAGGTCAGTCTCATTGTATTTGGTCATTCCTCACCTCTCAATTCTTTCTCTGGAAGGCATTTCTTTTTCCTTGATATATAGGCTGAGATTCAAGTGTATTCATGTGAGAATAAAAGAATAATGTGCTGCATCACGTCAGTGATCCACCTGAACTCCCACTCTGACTTTGAAGTGAAGTAGGAGGAGATTGTTTGTGTCTTTCAGAGATCCTGTCCCCTAACTTCGAAAATGTCAATCATATAAAGTCTTGAAATCCACGGTGTACATTTTTGGGTTTTACTGTCTGTGAGATGGAAAGTCATTGGTAAGGGGCTGGGACATGAGGAAATAGGAGTTAAGCAGGGGAAATGACATTATCAGATCTCCATTTGAGCTGGTCATGGGCCTGCTGAGGACGATCTGTCAGAGGCAAGGGTGAAAGCAGGGAGGGAGGCCAGTGAGCAGGTCACCAAGTCGGTAAGAAGTGTGCAAATTCTGGACAAGTTGTGGAAGTAGCAATAAGAGGACATGCTGTTGTGCTTGATACAGAGTGTGGAGGTCAAAGAATCAAGGATGACTCTTAGCTTTTTGGCCTGAAAAGTGACGTGACTGTTAGTAAGATGGGGAAGTCAGGGAGAGCAGGTTGGTGGGAGCCGTGGTCTGAGCCACTTAAGTCTGGGCAGCACATCAGTCAAGCACATGGAGCTCTTGGCAGCTGGATGGACCAGCCTGGCAACCAGAGGCCAGGTCTGTGTGCAGGTGAGGCACGGGGTTTGGGATCCAGGGTATTCATTCAGGCTGGCCTGAATGACCTTGCTGATGTCGCTTAGCCTCTTTGGGCCTTTGGTTTCCTCATCTGTCCAAAGACAAAATAGAGTTAAACGACCTTTCTGCTTTAATGCTTCATGTGAGTACAAACCAAATCAGGCACTCCCGTCCTTTCCTGTTTGGATGCTCTAATCTTGTAGAAATAAACTATAGCAACATAAAGACACGCTCAACAAATGTCTCCTTGAAAGCTATTTAGGGTTTATCTCTAATAAGCAAATAGTCATGTTCCAGCTGCACTTAGGAAATGTTTGTCGAGCACTGGCTTGGGGCCAGGTATTGTTTTAAGTTTAAGTAGACGTGCAAAAATACGTTAACCTTGGCTGCCGAGGAACATCCGGGCAGCTAATCACAACTTAAGGGAGATAAGTGCACCAGTGCAGTGAATGCACTTACTGAAGGCACTTTTGACTTTAGTCTGTCCCTCAGCACCAACCCAGTGTCTGTGGGAGCAAATATAGGAGAAGCAGGAGAAAAGCTCCCTGTCCTGGAGATGTCTACAAGTTAACTGGCAATTCCTCAAAAGTCCACAGGATAGTAAGTTATGTTATATAAAGAAAATAGCTTTCAAGTGAGAAAAGAAATCTAAGTTCATTTTCCTTTTAGGTTCTGCAGATTAACAGGAACTCTATGGTTCATAAGGTAAACTTTAATTCAATTCAAGCCTATTTCACAGGCATCTAAAGAAATATGCCCATTCCAGATGTTAAGTAGACTGGCATGGTCAGACATGGATCAGATGTTCAGTGTTGCCTGTTGAACTGTGTAGAAACAAGGAAATCCATAGTTTGGAGATTCTTCAAGGGTTCTAATTGAATATGCTGTGTCCACACACTTGCTTTCCTTTCTAGCTTGAAAAACAAATGTTGCCTTCAACAATGGCCACTCTTTCCCTATATAATTTTCCACCTTCTCGGCAGACCTCTCAGTCATAATTTAAGACATGTCTGTTTATTTTTATAAGGATTGTGCTGTATTAGAATAATCCATGTGGCTGCACCTCGCATTATGAAACATGGTTATCCTGAGTGGGTGATTTCAGTTTAGTATGAACATGGAACACTGGGAAGGAATTTGTGGTGAATCCATCAAGAAATTTAATCTTTAATTGAAAAAGTCATAAGTTATCTTTTTAAAATAAAAGTTCAGATAACTGGGTTTAACACTTGCCATTCATTAAAAAGTTTTAAGCAGTAATTTCTCAGATTATTTTCCTCTTCTACTCCTAAAATAATGATAGTGGGTTTGTGTTTTGAATCATATAACAAAACTGTCATTCATCTGGAGGACAAACATACACTAAGACATAACCTTTGCCTGTAAACGTATACAGTTTATGTAATCTTACAATTTGCCTTACCACACTATCATATTTTTTCATATAAGATACTAAGAAAATTTGATCTGCTAAATTTTTTTTTTTTAATTTTTTTTTTCAACGTTTTTATTTATTTTTGGGACAGAGAGAGACAGAGCATGAATGGGGGAGGGGCAGAGAGAGAGGGAGACACAGAATCGGAAACAGGCTCCAGGCTCTGAGCCATCAGCCCAGAGCCCGACGCGGGGCTCGAACCCACGGACCGTGAGATCGTGACCTGGCTGAAGTCGGACGCTTAACCGACTGCGCCACCCAGGCGCCCCTGATCTGCTAAATTTTAATACTGGCAAAAATTGGGGCTTCAAGAGTGTTTGTGGAATGGCTGAATAGAATTTCAAAGCTTAATAAGAACTTGGGATTCTAAATGGCTGTAATAAACCTACTAGTGAAATTTCTACCTTCTTCTTGTGAATCCAAGAAGCATGTTGTTCCTAATTGGATTTAAGTGAAGGACCTTGAGCTCACTGAAACGGTCTTTCATATGAATTTTTTAAAACTGCATTATGTACAAGTTCATTTTATATACTCTGTAAACCAGCTCAGGTGGCCAAAGTCACCCAGCATTCAAGTGGCCTGAATTGTACATGAATTGAACTTCTGTCTTGTCTTCTAAGAACACTTAAAAAAAAAAAAAAATATATATATATATATATATATATATATATATATATAAAAAATAATATATTGGGGTGCCTGGGTGGCTTGGTCGGTTAAGCGTCTGACTTCCGCTCAGGTCATGATCTCACGGTCCGTGAGTTCAAGCCCCGCGTCGGGCTCTGTGCTGACAGCTCAGAGCCTGGAGCCTGTTTCAGATTCTGTGTCTCCCTCTCTCTCTGACCCTCCCCCGTTCATGCTCTGTCTCTCTCTGTCTCAAAAATAAATAAACGTTAAAAAAAAAAATTAAAAAAAAATAATATATTATATATAATATATAATTTATTGTCAGTAATATATAATATATATAAGTTATATAAATATATAAGTATATAAATATTTATATATAACTATATATTTATATAAATATTTATATATAAATTTATAAATTTATAAGTAAATATATAAATATATATCAATTATATATATATATATATACATATAATTCATTGTCAAGTTAGCTAATAAACAATATATACAGTGTGCTCTTGGCTTTGGGAGTAGATTCCCATGATTTATCGCTTATATACAACACTCAGTGCTCATCCCAACAAGTGTTCTCCTCAATGCCCATCACCTATTTTCCCCTCCCCTCTGCACACCCCCCCATCAACCCTCAGTTTGTTCTCTGTATTTAAGAGTCTCTTAGGTTTTGCCTTCGTCTCTGTTTGAAAGTATTTTTCGCCCTTCCCTTCCCCATGGTCTTCTGTTAAGTTTCTCAAATTCCACATATGAGTGAAAACATATAGTATCTGGGTTTTTTTAACTGACTTGTTTCACTTAGCATAATACTCTCCAGTTCCATCCACGTTGCTGCAAATGGCAAGATTTCATTCTTTCTCATTGTCACATGATATTCCATTGTATATATAAACCACATCTTCTTTATCCATTCATCAGTTGATGGACATTTGGGCTCAAAGAACACTTTTTAAATTTAATGTGCATATGAATCTCCAATGTTCAATAAAGTCACCTTCATCACAAAACAAATACCAATGAAATCCAAGGATAATGATTTGTAAACCTCTTCAAATTTTATCTGAGGCCTAGGAATCTAATGTCCACTCCCCCCCACCTTTTTTTTTCTGCAAAATTCACTCAATTCCCTGATATCAGCCTGCCTAGAAATATCCTTTCAGCTGACTCTTTTGGACTCATGAACATCTTTCTCTTAGGCTGAAACTATGACCTGCAAAATAAACAGTAACAACATACTAATAAATAATCCCAATTCTTTCTCAGTCTCAAAAGTTTGAAATATGTTAAAGTTTGAATCTGGGTCATTTTGAATTTCAGCTGAATTGGTTTATCCATCCTGAGAGATTAGTTCCTAAGAGAATTCCTGACTTCTTTAAAGGGACAGAGAATTTAAGGTATTTCTGTTACGTTGTCTGGAGCTTGCAGAAAACTGATTTAAAAAAGAGAATTTTGAAATTATGAACACACTGGTAAATACTGAAGCAATGGAGATGCAGTAAAAAGCACAGCAGCTTCCTCCATTCTTTCTTTCCTTGATTTTATATTCTCGTTGATTGCCATCCTGTACCATTTTCTGAATCTCTTTTTTAATTGATTTGAATTAGATTAAAAAGAAAAGAGAAACAAGAACTTTCCAGGCAGCACACTGCTGCCTTGTTTTTCCGCTTAGTACAAGCTTACACGAGTTATTTCTCTTTGGGAGGGGGCAGTTATTTCTTATGGACAGGTTTCACGGTAGATGACTCAAGTCACGGGGGCAAGACTAGAGCAGGAATAGTAACAGTTTTAAGAGGCAGGCTGGATTTTACTTTGCGAGGTCAAAGTGGGCATTACGGCCTGAGAAGGGATTTAGTTTGGTTTAGGAATGTGAAAGCTTTCTCTAGTGCTAGAATGTACTTATTCCTTGTGGCAGCCTTAGAACGTTACTTGGTAAAAGGGGCCCTTAACCATGGTATGAAGATTAACAGTGGTACTGTTAAGAATGATGACATAATGACAAAAATAACATTTATTAAGTGCTTATTATGTGATGGATATTGTGCTCAATGTGAATTCTCTAAAATCAGTTTCTGTATAGTAATGTTGTAAAGTAGGAATATTTATAGCCCTTTGTATAATCAAGAAGATGGAGGCTTAGTAAGGTTGAATAACTTGCACAAAGTCCCCTAGCTCCTAAATGACATAGTTGAAACTTGAACCACTGTTTGTCTGGTTTCAAAGCCCAATGCTTAGAAATATATTAAAAATTAGTTAGTGAGAAATACCAAACTCATACAAACACTTTGCAAGTGTCATACAAACACTTTGGAAACAACTGAATGATATATTTATTACTGTTAACAAATTTATATATAATTTATAATTATATATGTATATAATATATAAATTATATATATTAACTATATACACATAATTATATATAAATTATACAATTAATTATATATGTGTTATTATATAATCTATAATTTATATAATTTATATAATATATCCTTCTCCTTCATTTCTCTCTTTCTCCTTTTCTCTCCCTCTCTTCTCTCTCCCTCTCTCGCTTCTCCTCCCTTCTCCCTCTCCCCCTTTGTCTCTCTCCCCTTTGTCTGCCTCTCCCTTCTCTCTCATCTCTCTTTCTTCTTCTTCTTCTTCTCTCCCTCGCTTCTCCCCGCTCTGGCTTCCCCCCCTTTCTCTTTTTCCCTTTTTCCTTTTTTTTTTTCTCTTTTTCCCGTTCTTCTCTCTCCCCTGGCGCTCTCCCTCTCCCGCTGCGCTCCTCTGTCCCTCTCTCCCACACTGACGCCAGCCCTCGCTCCACACTCTTCTTTTTCATATTCTTATGAATACCAAAACTATTTTTTTTTCCCCTAGTGGAAGTCCAAGATCTTTCCAATAGTTCTCTTTTTTTTTTTTTTTTTCAACGTTTATTTATTTTTGGGACAGAGAGAGACAGAGCATGAACGGGCGAGGGGCAGAGAGAGAGGGAGACACAGAATCGGAAACAGGCTCCAGGCTCTGAGCCATCAGCCCAGAGCCCGACGCGGGGCTCGAACTCACGGACCGCGAGATCGTGACCTGGCTGAAGTCGGACGCTTAACCGACTGCGCCACCCAGGCGCCCCTCCAATAGTTCTCTTTACACATTAATAAAGAACTCCAGTTTCTAAATTGGGATGAATGTCTTCACATTAGATACTATTCTTCAGATTAGGTTCATGGGGAGGGAAAAAACTTTATAATGAAATGAGAGCCTGGAAGAAAATATTTGCAACATATGTAACTGACAGAAGTGAACATTATTAATATACAAAAAGCTCCTAAAAATTAATAAGATCAAGACAAACAACTCAAAAGAAAAATAGCTTAAGAATACGAAAAGTTAATTCTCAGAGAAAGCACAAAGTTATAAAAAGTAGCTCAAATTCATTAATAAATAAATGTATAACTAAACAAATAAATCAAATGAACTCATCCATCGGATTGGTATATTCCTTTTTAGAAAATAATTTAAAATACGCATTATTCTTTGACCTAATAATGCTGTCTCCAGTATCGATCACATTTACATAAGGACAGCCATTTGTATGATATGTTGTAATACTAAAACCAAGAAATAACCTGCAAATCATGTGTACATGTGCATGTGTATGTGGGTGTGTATATGTCTAAAATGTATTTTAATTATAGAAGAAAGTAAACTTTTGGTTAATATGTATAGCTTGATTCCATTGGTTTCATACCTATGTTTTTGTATTTATAAGTAAGTGTGGATAGATAGATAGATAGATAGATAGATAGATCAATTTAACTGTGGGAATAAGTTGGGAAGGACAGGTACCAGACTGTCACACTGTAGATGAGATGAGGTAAGCAAAAGGAGGACTTATTTATTATTTTTAAAATGGTGAGATTAGAGAGTTTTTCATGTTTTTATTGACTTTGGCATCTCATAAATGAAACTAATTATAAAAAGAAGAAAAATCATCTGTCTTAATAATTAATCAGGAACCTAAAGTTATAAAAATCTTGTATTTATACAGCCCCATCTAACATCTTTCTCTTATTGCAAAAGGTAGAAGTGTGACATTTTTTGTAATATATAGACAAACAAGAAATACATAAAAATTCCTCACAATTCTTATAGTCTTCCCAATGAAGTAGAGTAGTACTCTACTACATAAGAGTTCTAGAAGACTGTACTATTTCCTGTTCGTTTCCAGGCTCTACAAAGTTTTTAGTACAATTACAAAAGCAATGCCTCTCTGAATCAGTTACAAATCCCATTACAAATGCACTGAAAATAATAAAGTATCTAGGAATAAAGTTAACTAAGGAGGTAAAGACCTATGCTCCAAAAACCATAATACACTGATGAAAAAAACTGAAGATGACACAAACAAATGTAAACATACTGCATACTCAGTAATTGGGAGAAAAATTTTGTTAAAATGTCCACACTACCAAAGCAATCTATACATTAATGCAATCCCTATCAAAATACCAACTGCATTTTTCACAGAACTAGAACAAATAATCCTAAAGCTTGTATGGACCCACTGAAGATCCTGAATAGCCAAAGTCGTCTTGAAAGAGAAGGACAAACTGGAGGTATCACAATCCCAGATTTCAAGATATACTACAAAGCTGTAGTAATCAACGTTTATTTATTTTTGGGACAGAGAGAGACAGAGCATGAACGGGCGAGGGGCAGAGAGAGAGGGAGACACAGAATTGGAAACAGGCTCCAGGCTCTGAGCCATCAGCCCAGAGCCTGACGCGGGGCTCGAACTCACGGACCGCAAGATCGTGACCTGGCTGAAGTCGGACGCTCAACCGACTGCGCCACCCAGGCGCCCCAAAGCTGTAGTAATCAAAACAGTATGGTACTGATACAAAAATAGACATGGATATCAATAGAACAGAATAGAGAGCCCAGAAATAATTCCATGAATATATGGTCAATTAATCTATGACAAAGGAGGCAAGAATACGCAATGGAAAAAAGATAGTCTCTTAGACAAATGTCCAGTTTGGGAAAACTGGACAGCTACATATGAAGGAACGAAATTGGACTTTCTTACACAATAACAAACTCAAAATGAATTAAAGACCTAAATGTGAGCCCTGAAACTATAAAATGCTTAGAAGAACACGTAGGCAGTAATCAGTAATCGCTTTGACATCCGCCACAGAAACATTTTTCTACAGATGTCACCTTTGACAAAGGAAACAAAAGCAAAAATAAACTATTAGGACCACCCCAAAATAAAAAGCTTTTGTACAGCGAAAAAACCGCCAACAAAACAAAAGACAACTCTCTAGATGGGAAGAGATATTTGCAAATGATATATCCAATAAGGGGTTAATAGTCAAAATATATAAAGAATTTATACAATTCAACACCAAATAAGACAAATATTCCAACTAAAAAATGGGCAGAAGACATGAACAGACATTTCCCCAAAGAATATATGTAGATGGCCAACAGGCACATGAAAAAATGCTCAACATCACTCATCAACAAGGAAATGCAAATCAAAGTCACAATGAGATACCACCTCATACCTGTCAGAATGGCTAAAATCAACAACACAAGAAACAACAGGCATTGCCCAGGATGTGAAGAAAGGGGAACCCTCTTGCACTGTTGGTGGGAATGCAAACTGGTGCCGCCACTGTGGAAAACAGCGTGGAGGTTCCTCAAAGAATTAAAAATAGAATTACCATATCATCTAGTAATTCTACTCCTGGGTATTCACCCAAAGAATACAAAAACACTCATTTGAAAAGATACATGCACCGCTATGTTTATTGCAGCATAATTTACAATAGCCAACATATGGAAGCTCTCTGAGTATTCTTCCATAGATGAATGGATTAAGGAGAGGTTGTATATATATATACACTACACAGCTATGAAGAAAGAAATAGAACACTACACAGCTATGAAGAAAGAATGAAATCTTGCCATTTGCAACATGAATGGATCTAGAGGGCATCATGCTACGTGAAATAAGTCGGTCAGGGAAAGATGAATACCATACGATTTCATTCGTATGTGGAATTTAAGAAACAAAACAAATGTACACAGAAAGGCAAACCAAGAGACACACTCTTAAATATAGGGAACAAACTGGTGGTTACTAGAGGACAGGTGGGTGGAGGGATAGGTAAAACAGGCGAAGGGAATTAAGAATACACTTATCGTGATAAGCACCAAGTCATGTATGGAATTGCTGAATCACTATACTGTACATCTGAAACTAATATAACACTGTATGCTAATTGAATTGTAATTAAAAACATAAAAATTTAAACTAAGGTAAAACTATCATCGCCTTAGCATATATCCACCCAAAACCTAGTATGCAGATATTCACAGCAGTATTATTCATAAGTCAAAAAATGAAAACAACCCAAATGTACATCAACATGAATGGATGTAACAAAATGATGAATGGATAAACAAAATGGGGCCTATCCATACAATGGAATTTTATTTGGCAGTAAAAAGGATACGTTATGATACATGTTACAACATGAACATTATGCTAAGTGAAAAAAGCTAGTCACAAACTATTACACATTATATGATCTCATTCATATAAAATATTGAGAATTGGCAAATTTATAGAGACAAAAGTAGATTAGTGGTTACTTGGGGCTGTGGAGGAGGGTAGAGAGAGGGTGGGAACTGACTGCAAGTGGGTACTAGGAATTAGGAAATTTTTTAAATTGAATTTACAGTGATGATCACACAACTCTGTTATGCTCAGAACCAGTGAATTGTACACTTTAAATGGGTGGACTTTTATGTTATATAAATTATATCTCAATTAAAACCTCTTAGAAAGTCTTAGGGAAGTGTTTTATTAATGTCAGCCTGGCTGTAAGGGAGAAGAGTTCTAGAAAATTTGCCCTTTTTCTTTGTGTTCTATTGTCTTCTCTGTATCACCACACTCCTACATTAAACCCCAGAGAGATTGTGGTTGATTATGATTCTTTTTATGGAAATTCCTCCCACCCCCCCTCCTGCCGCAATGGGTTTTGAACCCTTTTGGTTGATACCTTTCTGGAATCAGCAGCCCACAAATGAAGATAAAATGGAAGCAGCTGTACCTACCTTCGATAATATGTTTTCTTGACAGCCCTCTTTCCGTTTCAGCTCTAACAAGAAAGAAAAGCAAATGACTTTGAGTGGGGGTGTGCTTTCTCTTTCAAATTACTGTTTCAAAAGTACAGAGGAATACTCATTCTAGATTGAATTGCTAATTTTATACCCTGTTCTTGGCAAATTCTGTACCGCAGGCTGAGGAGAGAAGGCTGGTGGGCAACACACTGAGCCCCTTTTCTTTGGAGATCCAGGTGATGAATTAACCATGACGCTCATCACACAATATTAATAACAACTCAGCCATACACACCCCATCCACATATAACGTGACACACAGCTCAGCCTTCCTACCTTGTTCTTAATCAATCCCCCCAAAAAAACACCTTGACATAAGTTTGTGAGCTACTGATAACATTAGCTTTTCTGAGAAGGTAAGCAAATTTGGAAGTGCCTTTTGACTTTCAAAAGAAATCTAACAATTACTTTCTGTTAAAATGTGATGCAAGTCTTTCTTACATCAGTATCCTAAGAAGACAAACATTTAACCAGGACTTTTGTCTTCTCAGACAAGCTTCAAGATCAGGCCAATTAGAAAGAAATATGGTCCGTGTGTTTCAAAGTATTCATGAAATGTTTCTTCAACGTCCATACCTTTGGCATCCTCTTTTTAAAACACAGTAGTTTACTCTTTGCCTTTGGTGATGTTTTATCTTTTATAAAAACATTGACGATTATTGTAGGTAGTACCCTACTACGTAACGGCTCTTGCAGATTATCTTTCTCTCTGTTTCTTTCTAAAGCATAGGCAAGGTTTTAAGTACCACTGCACTAAGCAACAGCTACACGAATCAGGGCACAGACAATGTAAATCTGTATTTCTCATGGGCACCATGTTGCTTTATTTTTATATAGGTTACGGTAGTAATAAAAATCTAAATTCCATCTTTCTGTCTTCATAGTCATCATAAACAGACTCAAAAACAGTAATAAAATATGAGTGTGTGTGTGCACACATACACATTTTGATTAGAAGACTCCAAAGGAGAGGTCCTCTGTCTCCAATTTTAACTATTCCCTCTCAATTATAGGGAGGCAAATAAGATTTGGTTGGTTTGTGTTTGTTTTTGTTTCTTTGTTAAGACTCCACACTTGTGATTTCTACAAAAAGGTATATGAAACAGCCTGCTGTTTTCCTACATGTGTGTCAAAAAGGCCAGACTTCTAAGTTCTGTTGAATCATGTAAGTACCAGTTCAAACACCAGTAGATTCATCAGAGGCTAATTCATCTTGCAAAAATTGTTTGCATCCTACAACAGAGAAAGGACCTCTCTTTCATTTGCCTGCCAGTGAGTGATATAGTAGCTTCTGTTATTCTCCAAAAGGCAGTCCTTTTGATCAACACGTTTGGAGACTTCTGCAAAAATAACCAGAGACAGGGGCGCCTGGGTGGCTCAGTTGGTTAGGCGTCCCACTTCGGCTCAGGTCATGATCTCACAGTTCGTGAGTTCGAGCCCCGCATCGGGCTCTGTGCTGACAGCTCGGAGCCTGGAGCCTGTTTCAGATTCTGTGTCTCCCTCTCTCTCTGCCCCTTCCCTACTCATGCTGTGTCTCTCTCGGTCTCAAAAATAAATAAACATTAAAAAATAATTTAAAAAAAAAATGACCAGAGATGTACACGTGGGGTCAGACAAGGTAATTTTCATCTTTGCATTCCGTGGAAGTCTCTGACTTTTGGCAGATTTGAGTAGCTTTTCTCCTGTGATGCTATGTGCTTATTTTCTTTTCCCAAAATTTGAACTCTATTTTGGAAATGGTTCTTAGAATGAGGTTGGTATTTGAAAATCTCCGTGAATCACTTAGTAACAAGTGACCACTAACTTTCTTTGGGGCATCTTGCTAACATTGAATCCTAGGCTAATTGCCATTTCCTTCAGGGCAGGAAAAATACTCTTTCTCTCCAATCCAATTAATTTTAGTACATTAGATGTAAAATGGTTGCCCAAAAGGATAAAAGCATGAGCTACTAGTTATCTCCTGTCAAGTAGGGAAAAGAAAAGGTATTTAACTTACTTTCCACCCCAGTAGAGTTTGGTTGTTATGACCAGGCTGGACCTCCTGTACGTTAGACAAACACACACAGAGAAATATTAAGTAAATTGCTGGTTATTGTACTGAGTTAGGATAATATAGCATTGGAAAGAATTTATCGTACCTCCCATTTAAAAAAAATTGGTAAAGTGGTAAATCTGTTCGTTCGTGTCACTGAAATATGGGGACAAGGGGAAGGTGGTGAGTGGGGATGTGAAGTCAGATCCTAGGCGAAGAGGGTGAAGGGAAGTGACCTATACCCGGAGGGACAGGAGAAGGAGGCTGTGACACAAGCCACCAGTTCAGGGGGGGTGTGGTGAAGAGGGTGAGTGGTAGGCATGGAGGGGCAGAAATGGTAAATGAGAGGGTGAGTGAACTGGCATAAAGGATGGATTGCTTTAGTAGCACCAGCTAATACTTATTTAGCATCTGACATAACGTTGATTGAACGTGAGTTTTCCTGGGGCTAAATCCACCCTCTGCCAAGCACCACGGGCCCTAGTGGCTCTGAGTTATTATGCTTTCCAACCAACACATTCACAGGCAGGAACTGATTGCACGGAAATATGAATGATAAAGTAAATTATAATAATCAATAAATAGGGATAAAATTTCTTTGAGTGTCCTATTAAATGGAAATGTTATTTTAGGAAAACAGTGCTAAAATTTTTAACGCAAGGTTTTAACCACTTTACTCCTAAGGGAATGAACTGCGGAAATCTTGTCAGCAAACTAATTGCCTTCTCAAAACCACACACAAGGCAGGAAATGGCAATCGTCTCGTCATGATGGTGGAATAAGAAACATGTCCTGAGACCTACAGCCATATGATTTAAAATCGGGAGGCAGATCTCAGTATAATTCAGTTTCTCCAAGTATGTAATTCAATTGAACTGGTCTAGGAAAAAAAATCCTTTGAGATTCAAAGGTTAAGACCGAACTTTGGGACTATTTGAAATAAGGCATTCATAATTCCATCAGCTGTAGAGCTGATGCCCTGGGGCCCGCAGGTATGAGAGCCCCGTAAGATTAATGATAACCAATGGGGAACAAGGGTGACAATTCCGACAGCTTAGCTGCAACAAGAAAAATTTGTAGGAAATGTCAGCAACCCCATCCCACTGAAGTTAATTCCCTGAAAAGTAATTTGAATCACTGTAATGGAAGCTCTACAGATACACGCATCTGGAGATTACACACCGCAGAAAGGCTGATGTACTTTCCAGGTTCATCCATCAACCTCACGATACCTAGTGTAGCGGCAATCTGCCCCGGGGGGGCCAGATCTCTGTTAGCAAACACTTTCACAGCTTCAACAAAAGGCTGGATGGAATATTATAAAAAATTAATGCAGTCCTCTAGATTATTCCGAGAGGCTGCACACTCTATGCAAATACCATCATGGACTTCTGTTTTCAAAGTTAGGCCTTCTGGAAAACGTTTGGGTGACGCAGGTGTGCACACTAACATGTAGGCTCAAAGAGCAAGAATAGACAGCAACCTGGCAGATGACCAGTGACCATCATGGAGGCATTTCCAGCAACTCTTCTGAGTGGGTGGAGAACGATAATGTGAGTATTTTATACCGATATAGCACAACTTTCAAAATACTCTGGCATACTTTATCTCACTTTCACAGTACAGCACTTCATGAACAGTTACGCCGTCCATTTTGCAGGTGGGGAAACTGAGACTCAGAGAGGTGAAGTAGCTGGCATAGTGGGCAAGTGGTGGTCCTGGGACTAGAAGCCAAGTATGCCAGTTGAAATTGTTTTTATAGACTCCGTACTAGGATGATACGGTCTATCTTTTCACCAGCCTTGTAGGGGCAGCTGTGTGCTGATTTCAATATTCTGTAGCATGGTGACAGCTTGGGTTTTTATTTGCAAGACTGAAAGGCAGTTTGTAAAAAAAAAAAGAGGGGCGCCTGGGTGGCTCAGCCGGTTGAGCGTCCGACTTCGGCTCAGGTCATGATCTCACGGTCCCGTCTGTGAGTTCAAGCCCCACGTCAGGCTCTGTGCTGACAGCTCAGAGCCTGGAGCCTGTTTTGGATTCTGTGTCTCCCTCTCTCTCTGACCCTCCCCCGTTCATGCTCTGTCTCTCTCTGTCTCAAAAATAAATAAATGTTAAAAAAAAAAAATTAAAAAAAAAAAGAAAACGAAAAAAAAAACACGTTAATCTGTTTTCCTGTAGGTGTATAATAGGCTCTGCAAACTGTGGAGAGTGATGGTTAGGTGCCCTCTGGGTGTTGAGGGGAAAGAGCTCCTGCACTGATGTTCCCCTCCTTCCTCAGGTGCTCTGTCAGCCTACACCTCGCTGCACAGCTCACCAGGGCTGTTAGTGGGCTCATCTCTAGGGTCTCTGTTTTGGGTTGAGTTGTGTCCCCTAAAAAGACATGGTAAAGTCCTAACCCCCAGTAGTACCTCAGAGAGTGAGCTTATTTGGAAATACGATCATTACAGATGTAATTAGTTAAATTAAGATGAGGTGATGAGGTTATACTGGAGTAGGGTGAGTCCTTAATCCAATATGACTGGTGTCCTTTTAAGAAGATGCACAGACACACATGAGGGGAGGACGCCATCTGATGACGGAGGCAGAGGTTGAGCGCAGGCCCAAGATTGCCCGCAAAAGCCAAAAGCTAGGAAGGGGCAAGGAAGGGTTCTATCCAGACTTACAGAAAGAGCAGGACACTGCTCAAACCTTGATGTTGCACTTCTGGCCTAAAGAACTGTGAGAGAACACATGTCTGAAGCCAGCACTTTGTTCCAGGAGCTCTAGGGAAGTGATTTGGGCGGTGATGGACAGACCAGCCTTGTGAGTGGGAAGGTTACTCAGGCAAGGTGGAGGACCGGGCGGGAATATGAAAATTCTTCCATATTTAAGGGTGAATATCGTTTTTTCCTAATCCCCTTATAATCCCTGGAGTGGGGGAGGAGGAGAAAGAAGGGGGAGAAAGTAGGTCATCGAACTTCTTTTGTTCACATCTCCATAAACTTCTGGGTCTCCATTTCCACTAATACTACAGAGCTGTTGTTTATTTGGCCAATGGCAAATCTACCAGAGCAGAAGAGGACCCAAACTTGTTCCGTGGTCTTTGCCTGATTCTGTGCTCCTGCTGGGGAAGAAGTGGCTGTCATGGTTGACACGCATGGTGAAATGGAGGGGGATTGCCGCCCCACGCCCCACAGAGGCGGCGTTCCCCTTTACCACTGGATACGGACACCATGGAATGGGATGCAACCCCTCAAGGACAGCAGATGAAGCACTTCCCTGAACGCCCAGATAATAGGGCTCCTGGCACACATCAGAGGCGCGGGCTAATTGTGTTCAGATAAGAGAGCTTTGTGGTATTTATCACAAGGACTTCTCTTTTCATCACTTCTTTGCATCCAGAGTTGTCAATAAGATGAACAGTGAACTTAAGTACATGTATATAATCAGCTCCCTATCAGCTGTCTTTCTTCACCAAATTATCACAAACAGTGGTGAGAAACCATGGAAATACCCCTTTCTTTTATGCATGAGTATCTCATGAACCTCCCCTCCTCTCTGCTCAACCCCATGGGAAGTCATTGTGATCAATGACTAGTCAATACTTACTAAAGCACAAATAATGAACTTGTTAGTATTTATTTCCAAACCACTATAAATCGTTTCTTTACCAAAAATTGACTTTTTTTTTTTTTTTGACAGCCTTTTGTTTAGTTGTCATGCAATTTTATTTTTCCTTCTCTGGGACAAAATAATAACAGTCTTTTGAAAGAGAAGTACATGATTATGGTGAATGCATTACCTCCAGCCTTTCTTCTTGATGATGCTCCCCAGAATCACTTCAGCCCTGGAAGGGAAACAGATAATAGCTCAGGATACAATGTCCTGGAAACACAAGAGTCAATCCAAAAACACAAGAGCCATTCGTTGTTTGAACTCTCAGTGCCTACATGTCCTGAAAATAGAAGCTGCTCTCGGCTAGTAGCACAGTTTCCGCTGTTTCTGCTTGTGCCTGCAGAATCCTGCTCCTGGAGCATTCCAGAGGCACCTGCCAAATCCTGACACACTGGCAGGAGACCGCCTGTGGTCCTGATACTAAGAAACAACAGAGTCACTTGGCAGTTCGGTGCTTTTGAACCGCTGATCCCATTTATAAATATCCTGCTTGGCGGAGTCCAGTGGGAGTCAAGGTTACCCTTCTCATTGCTGTGGTCTTCAATTGTGACCAGGGAGGACAATGAGACCTTGTCCTATTTAGATAGAAAATACGGATTCCCCGGAGATCTTGCAGGATGAAAAAAACAAACAAACAAACAAACAAAGCAAGCAAACAAAACAAACCATGTGGGTGTTTCGATGTCCCAAAGGCTAGGGCTGCAGATGCAGTGGCCCACATAGAGAATGTCCTGGGTTCTAGTGACAAGTGTTGCCACAGAAGGAAGGTGCAGGGAGAGGTAGAGAAATGTTCTTCCCGCCCCTACAGTGGGTCGTGGAGAGGTACAGCGAAGACATCTCCGCTGTCTTCTCCCCTCCACCTACCTGAGCCAGGACCCAAGGTTAAGGAGACTGAAGTTTTATTGTAGGTCCCTCCCGGTCAGATCAATGTTGTAAGAAGCAGGTGGGCTCTCAGAGGCTTTGTGAATGGGGACGTCAATGGAATTAGCACTTTGTGCATTGGGGTCCTATAGATGGGGAATCGTCACTAAACACTGTTTATCTTAGCTGAAAGTTCTGTCTGTGTTGGAGTGCCCGGCCTGGCATTAACCATGCTGCGGGGTAGCTATGGAGCACGCTCCAGACAGACAGGCAGGGGACGTTACACCGGTGTTCTCTTCCCCAGCCCTCTGTTTCTGACACTGTCCTTTGCAACTTTGCATTTCATAGTGGGAACCTAGCTCAGTTGCACCCTGGACAGTCAGTCAGTAATTAACCAGGACTGACTATCAATCATAGTAGAAATACAAACAGGACTTCCCTTTTCCAACCTTAGCAGGATTCAACAAAAGAAGAAAACACTGAGAAAGGCTCAGATGTGGGAAGGAGGAAGGCCTTATCAATTGTATTTCCTCTCCTTAGACTCAACAGAAAACATCAGGGACGTGGGCTCTGAACTTCCCCAATCGTCCTCAAACATAGATCTGCCGTTGAGAAGGAGGAAACCACGCAAGGACAACACAGATCGGGCAACGATGAACCTGATTCCGCAAGTCCAGCAGTTTGATTGTGCTCCTCGCCTGGAAGAGGGTGCTGGGGAGTGAGGCCTGCGGGGGATTAGGCGCCACAGTCCTGGTAGAAAATGGCAGAGCTGCTCAAACAGTTCTGGGAGCTACCTGAGTCAGTCTGTCCGTGTTGGCAGCAGGTGGCCAAGGTGCGCCAGTTCTGTTCTGAGACGTGCTTCTCGCGCCAGGACGTAGAGGGCATGAACCTTGAGGTCTCCCCAAGGGCACATTCCCCACATGGTGTGACGAGCAGTGAGCCCAGTGTCAGAGCCCGGAACCTGTTCTCAGGTCCGTGGGAAGGTTGTAGTTGGTGTGGCTTCTCCAGCAAGGCCCTTTTGCAGTCCTCTCTGTCCTCAGAATGGGGTCTGAAATGCCCTCTCACAAAATATACTAAATTTCTTGGCATCTTTGAGGACCCCTCCTTTAATCTCTGATCTACTTGTCATGCTAGGTGGAGGGATGGGCCTGCAGACAGGAAAAGCAGTCCCTGGTTCCCTGCAGAGAGGACGTCCCAGTTTCCCTGAAGGGTTGAGTAACTACGAGACATGGTTACGAAATAGCAAGACTAGCTTTTGAACAACTACACTGGAATCTGCTCCTTTATTTCCTCACTCCTATATCCAACTAATACTTCTTTTAAAAAAAAAATATATTTATTATTTATTTTGGGGGGGGAAGGGACAGAGGGAGACAGCGAGAGAGAAGGAGAGAAAGAATCCCAAGCAGGCTCTGCACTGTCAGCACAAGGCCCAACACATGGCTTGAACTCACAAACCGTGAGATCATGACCTGAGCCAAAATCAAGAGTCGGACACTTAACTGACTAAGCCACCCAGGCATCCCTCCAACTAACATTTCTTGATCTTCACTGCCACCACTCTGGTCCCAGCCGCCTCTGCCCCTCAGGAAGGCTATGGCAATTGTTTTCAGTCCATTCTTCATACAGGGGTCAAGGATAGGAAGGTTTGGGGGGGGGGGGGGGGGAAGGGGCCAGAGGCAGCCAATATCCCCAGCTCTGGTGAAGGGGCTAGCGGAAGGGAGAAAGGCAACGCCACCAAAGCGTGTGGGAAGGGCAGACCCTTCTCACCAGCATGACAGCAATGGCCTGGGCAGACTCTTGGTGCCACAAATACCACGTAAGGGACACAAGGAGGCACTGACTCACTTTCCAGCAGCATAGACTTCAGCAGTATCGAAGAGATTAACCCCACTTTCGTAGGCAATTGTCATCAGACGTTCGGCAACCTGCAAGAGGATGTAAAGGTCAGTCAGAAAAAAACAAATGTTTGCTAAACCTAGGAAGCAAGCAACGTTGAATCCTCTGGTGGTGTTTAAGAACACTGAAATCTCCCTCCTTGTTTTTATCAGTCGTAAAACAATGAGAAAAAAAAAAAAAGAAGATTCTACCAGCATATATAGGATAAAAGTATCCTTTCCCTCAGACAGAGACTGGGCACTACGGGAGACTTCCTTCAGTGCAGGGATTAGTCAGCCCTCAGGAGCAGTGAGGTAAGGTGGATGGATTTGTGTTGTTCACTCTGCCCGGAAGATCTGGTCTGACAACATTCCCTGTGGCAGCATCATCCCTCTGACAAAGAGGCTCAGTTGTATCACCGGTGACTCCATTTCTCTTCTTCCTCCTTTCTCTCCAAGCTGATGGGTTTTGGCAGCTGGGTGACTCCTGACCTAAAAGCGTGTGCCTTTTTTCCTTGAGGCTTAGAGGACTGCGCTGATGAACCAGAGGCTAGACAGAGTCATGACTGTTGTAAAACTCACGCCACCCACAGCTCAGCAAAACCCCAGCCGCTGTCACAGAGCAACCAGCCAGCTGAATGGCAGCCGGGAGCCAGTGAGCACGCTGGCTCACTGGGTGTCCGGGGCCCCCACCCGCAAATACCCCTCCAAGCATCCGGTTCGTTCCTTTGTGCTGCTGAGTGCAAGGGGCAGGCATGACAGAAGAGTACAGGCGTCGCTAGAGACAACAGCTTGAGGGAGAGCTAGAGAGGGATAGCAGTGGAGAGGGGACATTTTCCCACTTTGCTGCTAGACTTATGGGCCAACTGAAAAATTACACACCTCACAAATAATTAAAATTGATTTTTCCATTATGTTTTTGATTGTGGGCTAAGGGTGCTTCATCAGCATTTCCAAGATAAACTGTTTTCCTGTTGTTTTTAAAATCGGCATATCAAGAAAATTATTAGGCTAGCAAAAAAGGGAGTCCATGCCAATCCTCTAGAGTAATAGCAGCAAAAATGTGATTACTGCTTTTAATTTGCTACCATTATGACATTTCTCCAAAGGAGAAATGGAAAGTTAGGACAAGTATAGTTTTTCCCATCGTGACTGCCCTACGTTTAAGAAATTACTGTGCTTGTATCATATGTTATCCTCGTGTTATGTCACATCACATACTAGCGGATTATTATTGGGAAAGAGGCCTTATATTATCTAGAGAGAAATTTTAAGATAAGGAATCCTGGATGGAAATTTGGACTAAGTAATGGCTGAAATGTTTCCCAACCATAAAATTTAAAGACCTGAATGTGAAAGAATGAAGTCATTGACTTAACAAAAACTGTTTTCTGGCCTTGAGTGTACCACTTACTGGATAAATGAACGTGGACAAGACCATTTGAGCTCTTTCTATTTCAGCTTTTTCATCTGCAAAATGAGGACAATTCTGTTCAGGACCTCCAAGTAGCCAACAGGCTTCAGTAGAAGTAGACACCTCCCTTCCAACATGGCATGGCAGGCCTGCAAATAAGTGGGTCCAGGGAAGGTCATGTGACACCTTTGGGCCAATGAGATGCAGGGACAGATATGCTGAGACTTCTGGCAACATCTTTCCATGTTCTTACAAGGTTTCTAGAAGAACACCTTTTTCCCTAGAGTTGCTGTTCTGAGTAAGGCTTAGAATTTCTGCAGCTGTCTTACTACCTGAGGAGGATGTCGCTATACAAAGGAACACAGGGCCTTCCCAGGGAATCCCTGGGAAATGCAGTGAGGCCACTGATGGAGTCCACCCTGAAGCTTGCCCTATATCTACACTTCTAGTATGAAAATCAAAATACTTTTCCCATACTGGTTGAACCAATTTGACTTGAATTTATTGTTACCTACAATTCAAGAAACCCTAACTAGCTTATAGGTAAGAAAATCTAAGTAAAACTCTGAAAGTTAAGTGCTATAAGGCATTATTATTTACAGGAGTAACATCTCTCCTGGTTTTATGATGAAGCCAAATCATCTTTGGGGGGCACCTCACGGAATTATGTATTGTGGTGTGTGGGTCCTTTTGATAATATCCCTGTCCAGTGGCTATTTAACACACAGGTGGATTCTCCCAGCAATAGGGATGTCATCACCTCCTGAGGCAGGACTCATGGTTGTGTCACTCAGCACATCACAACGTGGTCATTCTGGGATTCAAAATTTGTACCTGCTTTGTGCTGAGCTCACGTGAAGCAGAGACAAGGCAGAAAAATCGGGAAGGTGTATTTATTGCTATTGGTCTGCATTTTTCCCACATGGAAATGGCTGAGCTCAGGCAAGTCAGCTGCTGGTGGGACTGTGGTCTCCCTGTACCTTCCTGTCTTCTCCTTGCTGGCATTCTCTCTGCAGGGACCTGAGGAAAGTCACAGCTCTTCTTTGGAAGGACACTAGCCATTTGTCTGGTCTGCATCTGAGGTGAGGGCCTGTGCGGCCATTCATGTAGTATTATTGTGCAGTTTTTAGAACGGTAATTTTGAAGTGATGTATTTCAGAGCCCAGCCTAGCACACTCTGACCTGGGCAAGCTGGGCTTGTGGTAGCAGAGAGCAGATGCTGTAAAGGGGAGGGCAAACGTGAAAGGGGAAATGGTGCCCTTAACGGTTGGCCCCTCTGCTCCTAAAGTGAAGATATTTTTGTCTGTTTCTCCTCTCAGTACTTTAACAGGAAGGAGAAGGTGCTGCACGTGCTGGATACGGTGGACTATTAATTTGAGATCCCCCTCCCTCCCTGTCACCTACTTTCTATGTGACTTGAGCCTGTGGCCACTGTGTTGATATTTGTGGACTTGCCTCAGTGCTCCACACACCCTACCTGACGCCAGTCAGAGGGCCCCATAATGAACCCTGTGATGGCCACCCAGATCCTCCTTCAGAACAGAAGGACTTCTCCCCCTCACTGCTAGGAGTGTTGCCATCAGATGGCCTGCAGCTGTCGGTTCTCTCTGGAAATTGCACTTGGCTAAGCACGGTTGCCTAGCCCAAGGTGAGACCTGCTTCCCAGGGCGGCCTCTCTCCGATGATTGGTCAAACAAAGGATACAAATGCTCAGTCCTCTTGTCCCAACCTGGGACAACTTTGCAGGGCCATCTCAGCGTTGGGGCTCCCCATGGGGTCAGGTGTGGTCATTGTTGAGACCGCATCATGGCCCAACTTTCTAATAACGGTTCTGTATGCTAATCCCCAGTGCAGTCTGCCTTGCAAAGCAACCTCCCTGTGACAACCTCTCTGTGGCGACCTAGGCCCAATACTGGGGACATGCATTCAGACAGAGGAGGATGTGCAGATAAGACTCTGCCCCTCCCCGCCCTGAATCTGTTAAAAAAACACTGGTGACCTTGGGAGCTGTAGAAAAGACCCTCTGTTCCCCCGAGCTTCTCCTTAGGAATGATAGTAAGAACTACCTTTATAAAGAGCTGGTTCGGGGCCAGGCACTGGGCTGAACACTTCACAGGTATCGTCTCATTAATCTTAATCACAATCCTGCTGAGTAGGGGCTCTCCCCTGCATTTTATGGATGTGGCAACTGTTAGTAAATGTTAGTAAATCTGGTGGCAGAGTGGGCTGGATCCCACTGAGCGTATCCACTCAGACATGCTATCGCAGACTCCTCAGTGGTGCGCAGGCAGGCAAAAAAGGATCAGAGGGACTTGAGGACAGTGTCCTTGGGGGGTTATTGCTGTTCAAGGCCTGCATGACTCACTTGTGCCAAAAAGACATTCCTTAAACGCGGTGATAAGAATATCACTTTGGTAAGCCCTGTTTTGAACGTACAAACCAAGATTTAAAGGAATTTTACAGTAAATAAACTATTACAGCTGCCATTATTGGGTGTCTGCTACCTACGAGTCAAAGGGCTATATAAACATCTCATATGTGGAACATGGTTAGTCCTTTCAACAAACCTCCAATGTAAACTTTATCATCCCACTTTACATCAGAGGGACTGAGGCTCAGAGAGGTTGGATTAACTTGTCCAAGCCAGGGTGACCAACTATCTTTTTTTGTCCAGGACTGAGACATCCCATGCTAATAAGGCAAAGTTCCTGCAAACTAGAACCAGTTGGTCATGGTAGGTGGAGCTAAAACACACACACACACACACACACACACACACACACACACACACCAGCAATGAAATCTTTCCATAAAGCTACTAAATATTAATTCCAAACTGGTTTGTTCTCTAACAATTGAACCTGCACATATAATAGATTGACAGCCCCAAGGGCTATTAATAGTCTAAATGTGAAAAATACAAGGAAATAAAACTGAAAATAATCTTTGATTCAGTCTTAACCACTTCCCGTGATTGAAACATTATCCTTATAAAATGCCAGGACCCCAGGAAGAAGACTCCCACTGTACAGCTTTACATTTTCTTTGATCAGCAATATGGAAGCCAAAAGTAACTTACCTCATCTGAAATTTGACCTCCAAATGTCACCCATGTTCCTAGAAAATAAATATTTGCACATTATTTATGATCATTTTTCTCTTTAAATATTATTTACTTATTTATTTATTTTAAGAGAGACAGAGAGAACGACTGGGGGAGTGGCAGAGAGAGAGAGAGAAGGAGCGAGAGAATCCCAAGCAGGCTCCACATCGTCAGCACGGAGCCCTTTGTGGGGCTCAAACCCATGGACCGTGAGATCATGACCTGAGCCAAAACCAAGAGTCGGATGTGTAACTGACTGAGCCATCCAAGGTACTGAACATTTTTCTAATATTATATAATATTATATATAATTTTTCTTGCAACAGGGCTACTTCAGTTGGTTGTTCACAAAGGTATCTGGATAAGGGGCACACGGGGTGCCTGGATGAAGTCCAGCCGCCCTCCTCCCCTCGGGAAATACTCCAGCCAGGGTCTGCATCCCTCTGGAGGAAGGGCTGTCTTTCTTCACTCAAAGGCCCCATCTATGCTATGGCAGCCCTGTCCTACCAAACGCTTTTTCTTCTGCTACGGGACCATGAAGGCTAGTGTGCAAGAGTGCAGGGCAACCAAGCCCATTTTGGCTACACATGCATTGTCACGGAAGCCACCAGTTCAGAAGGCACAAGGGAAAAGGTACACGAGGCCACCATTTCTGAACATGAAGGTGAGACCTTGTGTTATGGTTCTTCCCTTCTTTACCCCCAACAAGGGACTCTGTTTTGTGTTTCCTATTACTTTTCCAAAGGAATCCTCTCGGATGTCCTTCCTCTCCATGCTTTCAAGCCCCAAAAGGTGACACTTAAGCACCTTCTCTGTTTGAGCCTGTTACTCCAGGGTGGAAATCTCCATTGGTTTGGGGATGGAGTCAAGAGCTAGAGTGAGGACTGGGAAGGCAGGGCAAGAGAGGGATAATCAGCCAATGATCTGCATTTAAAAGCAAGAGGGGGGCACCTGGGTGGCTCAGTTGGTTAAGCTCTGACTTCGGCTCAGGTCTCGATCTCACAGTCTGTGAGTTTGAGCCCCACGTCGGGCTCTGTGCTGACAGCTCGGAGCCTGACGCCTGCTTGGGATTCTGTGTCTCCCTCTCTCTGTTCATTCCCTGCTTGCGCACATTCTCTCTCTCTCAAAAATAAAGATTAAAAGCAAGAGGGAAGCAGACTTAGTGGGCTCTCCCCACACCAGTCTACAGTCACCGCAACCATTCACTCCCTCTTTGATCCATTTTTTGTCTTTAGCCCGAATTGCATGCCTGGCAAAGGCATTGCACCCAAATGCTGGGGACAGTGAGATGATCGACCTAGTTCCTCCCTCTCAGGAGCTCACAGTTGACAACAGCACAAGGCTAAACCCAGGCAAACACAAGGCAGGAAGGGAGGGAGTGCTCTACTAGACTGGTGGGAGGTGGCAGTCAAGAAAGACTTCTTGGAAGAGGTGACATTTTGGTTGAGCTGCACGGGAGGTTACTGAATGATGAAGGAAGGAACAGGCATTCCCAGGGAAAGCCAGGGGGCAGAAGCATCAGTGTGTGCTGACAAGCTGTGGTGGGCCATTCCACAGAGTGAGGAGACGTGATGCAGACAGGCAGGGGGGCAAGAGCGAGAGCCAGGGCACAAGTGGCATGTGTGGGGCATACAAAGACATGTGTCTGAAATCTTTGGTTCTGCATTTCCTAACAGCCAGAGCTCCCATGCTCACACCTCACAAATGGTCACAGGAATCCGAGAAACGTGTATACTTTGATCTCTGATCATTTCATAAGCTTCCAAGACAGTTTTATCATCCCTACTTCCAGATAAGGAATCCAACATCAGTCAATCTATTAAGTGAAATATGCAGGACTCCCCAGACAGGCCCGGCTTCAAGAAGGGTATCCTCATGAGAATACTTCCGAATCAATCACGGCATTTGGATTCCACACTCCACAGAAACACGCCGATATCATCGGATCTTTTCTCTTCTTTGTTCTCAGGGACTATGAATTATTTTCCTGTCCCACCCTCCATCCCCAGAGGTTCCAAATGCTTGCAGACTTGTTGTGTCTGGCTAGAACGATGTCGACCTGCTTGGTGTTTTAATACATTTTGAATAAGGTACCATTATTTAAATAATTAGGAAATTTTCCTTTAAAATGTCTGATTTCCAGCTTCTCTGAACCACAGAAGACTAGTGTCCCCACAAGGCAGACATGCCCTGAACAGTGCCCTCTGTGTAAGGGTTATGCCCTCCCTAGGTAGCGAGCACCCACACACCTTCCTTTGCATCCAACATTGGAATCAAATAGCAGTTATTTACTACTACACATTTACTACTATTTTTCTTACTGTAAAATTAAGAAAAAGATGAGCTTGTGCATCTCCTAAAAAAGAGAGTTGAGTATAAAAAAAGAAAGATAGGAGCGCACTTTTTGTGGGGGTTGGAGGGGTTGGATGCAAAGAATATCCAAACAGAGAATGTGCGCCCAGAAAAATTACAACTTAAGGCACCATAATAAAACCAGCCATGACGGGTGCACAGAAAAGATGGGCGCTGAAAAACTTAATGGATTGAAGAAACGGTCGCGGTCGCGTGTGTTTTCCAACAAGAAGAAAATAAGCGATCTCCTGTGAAATGTAATTCTCTATTAAAGAAAAAAATCGCCTGGGCATCAAAACCTTTTTACAGACAAATGCTTTTATAAGAGTTTCTTTTGAATGCAGCAGAAGTCCAGAGCATAAACAAGCGTTTGCAAACCTTAGCGTAACCAGAAACATTGTAGCTCAGCATGTTCAAAATAGGGTTGAGAACTTTCAGGGTAAGTTCAGTCACTGGTGGTACTTTCTACTGTAGCAAATGAGAACGTGGATGTAAGTAAGAGCAGACCTTTAGCTGTATTTATTTGTGATGCGGGGAGAATTTTGGAGGGGTCCGAGAACTTTTAGACAAGGAGTCCCTGAAAGGCAAAACATCGAGAAATGGCTTCTGTGGTACTGAGAAAGGTCTCAGACCAATGGAGGTAGAACACACTATTCCCAGCTATGAGTGTTACCGCAAGACGAGGCTCCCGCAGAGGGGAGGGCTGATGTTGGATCTCTCAAGCAACAGAATGGAGGTGGCACTATTTTGTAAGGGCACTATACATAAGTCCATTAATTTCAGCACTCATTAGGAATTGCTTTGGGCTACAAAGCTGAAATGGGACAAGTAATTAGTACCACGGATTAGCTAGTCTTCTGTATCTCTGAGCAAAATCAGGTCAGTGTTGGGTTGATAAATTTGCTGGTTTACTTGTGCTGTGAAACTGAAAGAGATTTCTTGTAACTGTTCATGTCATCAGAGGGAATAGTCCTAGCTCCACTCAGCAGCAAAGACTGGCCCAAAGGTGCAAGCTTCTTACTGATATTACAACCCATTTACACCTTTTGAATATTTCTCTACAGGGCTATTTGCAAATATTTGTACAAAGGTCTCGTTTGTTTCTCTCAGTCCCGACCACGTAAGAGTCTTTGGAAAATTCATTTGTTTAGGAATAATGTGGTCCACTTGCCCATGTTGAAATCAGTTTCCAGAAATGAAAATAATAGCTTGAAATTCATTTTCCACAACTGGGCCATTGAATACTGGTTTACAAACTTTATGAAAAGAAACCACCATTATTCAGCTTACCTTCCTTGGTTAATTTTTGATAGTACAAATGAAGGGCTGTCATTTAAAATTCTCGAGCAATAGTACAAAACGGTACTGAAGACCGAATATGGTAATGTTGAAAACTGGGATTGCACACACATCTTGGAGATCACCTTACTGGTAACCATCATTTACAAAGATGTGATCCATGTTGGGAGAGCCTATGTTTAGAAGAAGCTTTATTCCAAAATAAATCTGAAAACAACTACCTACCACTCCCAGTTTAAGTATTTAAGGCTACATTCTATATATCATGGTGAAAAGGTATAGGGTCTGATTGACATTTTGGTTCAGAAGAAGTAGGTGTCACGCTTCCGATTTCAAATCAAAGCAGTAATGAATTATGAAAAAAATAGCAATAAATGTTTTTCTTTTTCAGTTAGTTAAAACATCTTAATATAAGTAGAATATGGGCATCACATATATATTTACACTCAGTTACATGCCTACACTATAACTTAGCAAAAACAAAGTTTGGTTCTATTTCGGGGACTTGGTTATTCTTATATTCAGCTTACTTAGTTCAGGTATGCTAACTCTCTGGTCCTTCAGACATTTCCTACCCATTTATCTTATAGTTATTTGCTGACAAACTTCTACATCTTTTACAAGGAAGTAAGCTATCTGAGGGTTAGGATTTTATTCCATTCATCTTATGTCCACAGCCCTAGAACAGAAGTGAGTCAGTCCTTAGAGGATGGTCAGTAAGTTTTGGCGAAATTGGATGTAATTGCCTCTTTGCTGGTAATCTACAAAAATACTGGGATAGTTTCCCACCAAACAAACATGTTTGTTTTGACTTATAGAAACATGAGTAATGCTTGTCAACAGCTCTTCTAGTCCTTGGGTGATTGATATATTTCTCCCTGACCTCAGGAGCCCAGCTAGCCAGGCCCGCTCCCAGAGAAGGGCAAGGGAAGGCCCTTCTCCCTGGCTGCAGGGCCTCCAGTGAGGAGGGGGTGACCCAGTGCAGGCAGAGTTCACCAGCCACCCCCAATGAAGACCTACCACTTACCAATAGGGTGAATTCCTTTCTGATGGGGAGCTATCAAGTAGCATCCTTCAGACAGGAGAATGCTGCTTGTACGATTTTATTCTTTACTGCTCCTCTCCAGAAAATATAAGGTGGTTTATTAGTTAATGTCATTCTCAGAAACCCTCTGTGACAAGTTTCTTAATCATTTTTCTGCTTCTAATGAGAACATGCCTTCTTGAGACCTAGAATGGTGTCTGATTACTTCACTGTGAAATCTTAAATTAGTGGGATGTTACTTAGAAGATAATTTTACTAAACTGACACTTGTTATTTCTAACCTTTTACAAGCAGAGTATAAAGAGAACTTTGAACTGTTATTATGTCTTCTGATGAAACTCCTTGAGACATCAAGGAACATATGCTTTGAAAATCTGTTTGTATCCGGAGCATACAGCTACGATGGCATAGAAAAATTACTGAACTGTAAAAAAAAGAAAAGAAAACTTCCCTTGCACATGTATCCACGCACACACATAACCACACACACACCCTATCTTGGTTACTTGGTTGCTTTGCTGGTGGTTTACAGGGTAATTGCTTCTTGTTGTTCATTCAGGAAACATGTTTATCATTTAAATAACCTCCTTGCTTGAGTAGGAAGAGATATTTCGACATTTAGAATGTAATAATGTTTTCAAGTAGGCTACCTCCCTTTAAAATACACATCATCCTAGTGCCCTCATTGCAAGCAGGATATTAACATTGGTACAGTTAAATTGTAGACCCTTTCTGAAGTTCAGTGTCTATTTCTGTCCCAGAGTCCTACACAGGATCCAACATTGCATTTAGGCATCACGTCTCCTTGGTCTCCTCTGATCTGTGACAGCTCTTGAGTCTTCCCTTGTCTTTCACGACCTTGATGTTTCTCAAGAGTCCCAATCACGTACTTGTAGAATGTCCCTCAATTTGTGTTTGAGTCACTTTCAGGTTATAGATTTGGTGACCTCCTTTTCCATATTGCAGTTTGACCTGCTTATGGCCTGGATTTTTTTTTATAACTATCAGGAAAGGAATCTATAAATGCAATTGTAATATTTATTATGCCACAGGTAATTTTTCTGTTCTCTCTCATTCAGCTAGTATTTATTGAGTATACCATGTGAGAGGCATTATACCTAAATGATCAGTATGCAACAGTGAACAAAACTAAAAATTACTTCTGGAGTAGATTTATGAGGAAAGACAAAATAATAAGAAAAAATAAATATGCAGTACTTATTTATGAATGTTAATTTTATAAGGCAATAAAACATAAAATACATAGTGTTTACTGACGACCATTAAAGACAGTCATTTTTAAATTTTTTTTTTCAACGGTTTTTATTTATTTTTTTGGGACAGAGAGAGACAGAGCATGAACGGGGGAGGGGCAGAGAGAGAGGGAGACACAGAATCGGAAACAGGCTCCAGGCTCCGAGCCATCAGCCCAGAGCCCGACGCGGGGCTCGAACTCACGGACCGCGAGATCGTGACCTGGCTGAAGTCGGACGCTTAACCGACTGCGCCACCCAGGCGCCCCAAGACAGTCATTTTTATAAGGCAGGGATGCGGTATATGAAATGTCAGGGGGTGAGCCTTGAGATTTTAGATAGGGTAGTCTGATAAAGTTCGCAAAGAAAGTGATTTTGGAGAAAAGATTTAAAGAAAGTGGATGAGCTCACTGTGCAGCCATCTGAAGGCAGCGTTCCAGTCTCAGGGTGAATCATGGGGAAGGGGGCTCGCTTGCCTTTTCGAGGTCAGTGAGGAGGCCAGTATGGTCAGAGAAGAAAAAGTAAGGTCCGAGAAGTCAGAGAGAACAGATCACATGGGGTCATGTCAGTCTTAGGAAGGACCCTGGACAGGCCAATACCAACAGAGAAGTGACACAGTCTGACCCTTCTCAAAGTGGAGCATCTGTGGTAGGGAGATCACACCTCTGAGGCTAAGTCTGAAACACAAGCACCAGCTGGAAGGCTGTTGTGAAAATCCAGGTGAGACAGAACAATGGTTGTGGGTCTGAGGTAGTAGTAGCAAGGATGGGAGAAGTACTTGAATTTTGGATAGACTTTGAAGGACAGCCAATAGGGCTGATCAAAAGGATGTAGGGTACGAGAGAAGGTGAGACTTTATTTTTTAAAAAAAATTTTAATGTTTATTTATTTGAGAGAAAGAGACAAAGAGAGAGACAGAGTGTGAGCTGGGGAAGGGGCAGAGAAAGGCAGACACAGAAACCAAAGCAGGCTCCAGGCTCTGAGCTGTGAGCACAGAGCCTGACTTGGGGCTCAAACTCATCAACTGTGGGATCATGAACTGAGCTGAAGTCAGGTGCTTAACTGACTGAGCCACCCAGGTGCCCCAGAGAGAAGATGAGACTTTAAAGACAACACCAAGGTCAGAGGAAGGGGAGAATGGAGAACCAATTCAACACATTTCATGATGGATTTAACAATTCTTGTTTTGCAAGTAGAGCGCTTGCCAACTCTAGGTAGTCAAGGCTGACCAAATGGTCAAAGGGTGTTTAATCTGGAGGTGTGTGGAGTTATGAATCTGTTATATTGCTGAAAAGTTTAAAGTTAGAAGTTCAAAACCCAGATCTCATTGAACTTAGACAACTCACTGGGCAAAATTAATGTGCTTACTATCTCATTTGAATAGAATGATTCCCAGAGAAATGTGGAGCTGGAGGGAGGAGCATCCCCCCTAACCTGCACTGGAAAGCAAGAAATCATGTGAGCCCAGGACCAGTGCTGACTTGGAGGAGGGGGCACTCAGCTGTTGGCCACCGCCTGAGATCAGGTCCAGGGAATGACCCTGCAGTCCCTTTCCTGTCTGAGCTTCAGGCTGAGTCTCTGGAGAACGGAACCCTCTCCCATGTCCTTGTGCCCAAATCCTGCTTATTCTTCAGCCTCAGAATTCAGTGCTGCAAGACGCAGTTCCCTAACACTTCCTCCGGCGAGTCAGAATGAGTATTTGAGATCTTGTTCCATTAATTCTGTGTTCCTGAGAATGTCCCAACCTCTTGATTTCTCGTTTCCTTGCACAAAATTGGGGACCTCAGGCTTCCTTCGTCTCTAATTTCAAGATTCTGTGGCCGGACTTTGAGGGGAGTCACCCCATTCACTCTTCCCCTACCACTCTGAACAAACCGCTCTTACTGTACTGACCACATTGTTTTTGCAATTACATACTTTCTTTTCTCATGCGACTTCCCCATCAACTGTCCTGAGGGCAAGGACCGAGTTTAATTTAAAATTTTTAACCCTAGCCATTGAAGTGGAGGCTGCACACAGTAGGTACTTAATAATCATCTGTTGAATCAGTAAGTAAACATTTTGGAAGCATGTGCATTCCAGCCCTAGTGAGAAAGGGTCTCCAACCCAAGACTGCGTGCAGCGTGTTGGTCGTTTCCCCCATTCGCTACCGTGGATGAGGGGTCGTGGTCTTCGGCTCTGGCTGCACATCTGTATAGCTTGGGGAGCTTTAAAGGGTGACTTTTTTACGGTCCCTCACCAGGCCAGTTAAATCAGAATCTCTGGGAACAGGACCTTGGCATCAGAATTTTTAAAAGATCCTCTGGTGACTCCAGTTGCAGACAGGGTTGAGGACCACAGTTCTAGACGCTTCTCATACTGAGATAGGAGTATCTCCTCCTTTTCTTTATACCTGTGTGGCCCCTACAGATAAACCAGACACGGATCTATGTCTGGGGGCCTGGGACACAGCTGAAGGTTCTATCTTTTTCAAATGGTGCAGACAAAACGTTCTTCCCTGTTCTGGTTTGCATCTGTTGATGTTTTCCACAGAGCCTGGCCCTTATTTTTGGATCCAAGCTGCAGCCTGGTTTTTCATTTTTGGCTTCTAGTGTATTGCTAATGAGCATCTGGCCTGAGTTAACAAATACGATAACAACGTAGCCTTTTCTTTTTTACTTTGATTACTTCTTCTTGCAAGAACCAGGAATACCACTCCAGCTCTGGGGAAGGGGTAGGTTGAGGGGGCTGCTTTCACACCTGCACTTCAATAAAAGAACTTGAAATAGCAATGAAACTAGGCAAGGAAGGGGTAAAGACCATGTGGAATAAAAGTGGGCTTTCAGACAGGTTCCATATCATAAATGGGGAGTAGGATTCCCATCTACAGGCAACTCTGGAAGATCTGAAGAGTTCCACATATTTTATAGATGAGGAGGTGAAATGATAGAGAAGTGTCTTTCCACGGTTGGTTAGTGGTGGGGCCTCCAAGGCCATGGTCTCTCCCAGCCCCGGGCTGTTTTCTGGTAATGATGCCTCCCCTACAACCCCACTACTCTGCTCCAGATTAGTGGTATGCATAGTGGCTGCTGGAAATGCTTGTAACAACACCTTCTTTCATGAAATTTCCTATGTTTTCCCTCTGCCAAATGCCTCCTCCACTGAACCTTCCTTCTGATGAGGTTTAAACCAGTTTCTGCCCCCAGATTGCCTCATCTGTGGTGTAAGAATGGCATACACTTGCCCCCAATCTTCTGAGCCACCTCCATGCTCACAGATTCTCTCAACTCAACCTCAGGACACGTTTAGCTTGACTTCCCATAAGACCTCATGCACAGAACCATCCTGGGCTTTAAGCTCTCAAACCCTTAAGAACCCCAGAGCCAAGGCTAAGGGCTGAGCAATAATGACATGTGCCTGTCATTGAAGGAATTCTGAGACACGGGATACCAGTGGGCAAGGCAGTGGCAAAGGGGAGTCAGTCTTGGATTACGCAAGGTTGGGGTGGGGGTATCTGGCCTCCCAGAAAACCTGTGGGGAGTTGGACCCTGGACCTCGTCTAATGCCTGCGCATAGGCTTGATGTTTTAAGGGTTAAATGGCTGGGACTGACGTAAGCTTCTTCATGATCCTTATTGAGAACGTACAGATATTTGATATTTTCCTTCTTTCTTTGATTTAAAGTCTTATGTACTTCATTGTGCAGGGATACCGCCAGCTCCATTTTGTTTTAAGATTTGTTTCAGGGTAAATCTGCCTGCAACCATTTTGTTTTGTTTTCCCATGAATCTGCTCAGTAAGTTTAAAGACAAGGAAGTAGTGATGGAAGTATTGGATGGGGGGGGGGGGAGCGGGTATGGAGATTAGAAGAGACAGTTTTGCATTATAAAGCAGAATTGTGGGGTTGACACTACTCAACTGGGGCTCTTGTGAATGACATTTCACTGCTCTCAGTCTTCCACCCGAAAACAATAATCCCTTCCCCACATTTAGGGGTTAGAATTAGTAATACATGGTAATTTAAACCCATGGCTTAAGCCCCTTTAATTTCCTTATGGAGCTAGGACTCCTGCACCTTGAGCCTATTATGAAAAAGTTAAAATGAAGCCAAAAAGATTCTCAGATGATTTTTTTTCTCCGTGTGTTTTAATTTTGTGCCCACACTATTGAAATGAATATTAAAACTTTTATAACCAGAAGCATTTTTTAAAAATCATTATTACTTCCCTGGGAAATCCATTCATAAACAAGGGTTTCACCAAATTATAGCTCTTCCTACTTCCTGAACTTGAAAAAGAGGCTGTGTTCATATTTTGTTAGTATTTTGTATTAAGTTTCTCAGTTAAAATTCCTCATATTTTCATGTACTGATAATTACATGCTGAAAATTATTTCTTACAGTGAAGTTTCCAGGGTGCTTATAACCACCAAGCATCATTTAGATGCTTTATTCATTTTGGTTCTTTGGAAGAACTCCTATAAGAAATGTACAGAATAGTGAATGTAGGTGAAATAACACAGTATTAGAATAAAATCAGATAACTACTATGGGACACCAGGGTTAAATGGCAATTGCTGGGTTTTGTTTTTCAACAAATTAAAGTATTCCCAATATCTTCTTTAAAAATGGGATCTGCTATTAAGATTCAAAGTCCTTTTTTTAAATTTTTTTTTTTTCTGTGAATTCACAGGGCCTGGAACATAGTATACATTCAAATATATGTGTGTGTGTGTGTGTGTGTGTATATATATATATATATATATACACACACACACATATATATGTGTGTGTGTGTGTATATATGTGTGTGTATATATATGTACTTATATATGTATATATATACATATATATGCTTATATATGTATATTTATATATTTTTTTAAATTTTTTATTTTTATTTATTTATTTATTAATTTATATTTATTTTTGAGAGAGACAGAGACAGTGTGAGTTGGGGAGGAGCAGACAGAGAGGGAGAGAAAGAATCTCCAGCAGGCTCTACACTGTCCGCTTGGAGCCCCACATGGGTCTCGAACTCACAAAACCATGAGATCATGACCTGAGCAGAAACCAAGAATTGGACGCCTAACCGACTGAGCCACCAAGATGCTCCCATTCAAATATATTTTTAATTTATTTTTTATCTTTTGCCTTTCCACAGAAGTTACTATAAATGAGAACTGTCTAGAAAACACCATTGTCAAGAAGTCTGAAAGTTGTAACCTCCTTTATGCTTTCTTTTATCTCTGAAAAATTTATATCTAATCTTTTTATATTTGTGCAGGGGTATAGTTTTTTTGAAGGTTCAGTGAGTTCTCGTCTCTCCAAACAGTAAAAGTTTTGAATAACTCTGTTGTGTCTGTACATAAAAACTATGGGGTATGTTCATAGGACTATCAGGATATGCTAGGAGAGAAATGTTAATTCCATGGCAAGGCAAAGAAACTTTTAGTGAAAAGAAGATAAGGGTAATACGTTGTGGGGCACCTGGGTGGCGCAGTCGGTTAAGCGTCCGACTTCAGCCAGGTCAAGATCTCGCAGTCCGTGAGTTCGAGCCCCGCGTCGGGCTCTGGGCTGATGGCTCGGAGCCTGGAGCCTGTTTCCGATTCTGTGTCTCCCTCTCTCTCTGCCCCTCCCCCGTTCATGCTCTGTCTCTCTCTGTCCCAAAAATAAATAAACGTTGAAAAAAAAAATTAAAAAAAAAAAAAAAAAGGGTAATACGTTGTAATAAGGAATGAAAAACACTTTGTGATAGTCTTCAAATTTTTCCTGTTGGAGTCTGAGCTTAATGATTTTATAGTATTAAATGAGTTTATAGTATTAAGTATTACTAATGAACGTAGGAATACAAAATGATTCACACATTTTTCGACTAAGAAGTTTTTGAAATACAGAGAAATTAAAACTGAGGAAATATGTAAGGAATAATTTAGCAAAAACCTAAAGATTAAAAAGTCCCCAAACTTGTTACACTCAAATTAACTCAGTTCTCATTTCCCTGTAGATTTATGATTTTAGATATAAAAATTAGCTTATTTTATCTATCTCTGATTGCTACCAACTGTTAATGATTTCAGCTTTGTTCTTTTTTTTTTTTTTTTTCAATCTGTAACATCCTTTTCCTAATGGGAAACTCATAGCTGTATTGAGTGGATGGGGTATTTTTGCATCTTCCATAGAACTATACATGAGTGTTTTTTAATGCATTACTTCTAACTAAGTGACACAGGCCTTCCCTTTTCAGAAATTATGTATGGAAATTTATCATGTTAAAGAAGAAAAGGAAGCAATAATAAATCAAAAGCATGTTGATATATTTGTAATCTTTAGGAGATCCCATTCAATCCAAACTCTAATAGAGTCATTCTCCTTTGAAATGGTATATTATGCTATACTGAAAAAGTAATTAGGATATGAGAGAAGCCTAGAACAGCTCCTGGAAGCCTGATTTGGACACTGATGTTCCCAGCCAGGCTTTGGCATTGAGGTGATGGCACTATAACCACATAGTCCCAATTTTACAGGAATGGAAGGAAACTCCCTAAGGTACTGTATGAAAATATATCTATAGGGGTGCCTGCGTGATTTAGTTGGTTAAGCGTCCGACTCTGGCTCAGGTCATGATCTCACGGTTCACGATTTCAAGACCCACGTCAGGCTCTGTGCTGACAGCTCAGAGCCTGGAGCCTGCTTCCGATTCTGTCTCCCTCTCTCTCTGCCCCTCCCCTGCTCGCTCTCTCTCTCTCTCTCTCTCTCGAAAATAAACATTTAAAAATATATATATATAAATTTAGGTAACCACAGACATCAAAGAATACAAAAGTGATATTTCTGTGTCAATAATATTTTGGATTATTCTCAAAAACAGAAGACAGGCCTTCTTGAGACATTTTCAAAACTACTAACATCTTAGCATAATCTTATCTCCCCAGAGACTATATAAAACCTGGTACATAGGAGGGACTTAGTGTTTTATGAATGAATGAATTCAAGAACAGCAGATAAGAAATGATCAGCATAGAAGTAATGTTCAATACATTTTTTATTGCCTGCTGATCTTCTTTTCATTAACTCATTGCTTGAAAACAATTTAGTCTATATGACTCCATCTATGGCCCTTATGAGTTAGTAATCTGTGTATCCACCAACTAGTACATTAGCATGTACAATGAAAGAACATTCTATGCAAACTAGTGCAGCCACTCTGGAAAACAGTATGGAGGTTCCTCAAAAAATTAAAAATAGAAATACCCTATGACCCAGCAATTGCCCTACTAGGTATTTATCCAAGGGATATAGGTGTGCTGTTTTGAAGGGGCACATGCACCCCAATGTTTATAGCGGTGCTATCAACAATAGTCAAAGTATGGAAAGAGCCCAAATGTCCACTGACAGATAAATGGATAAAGAAGACATGGTATATATATAAATATACAATGGAGTATTACTTGGCAATCAAAAAGAATGAAATCTAGAACAAATATTGTTAAAATGTCGATACTACCCAAAGCAATCTACACATTCAATGCAATCCCTATCAAAGTAACACCAGCATTCTTCACAGAGCTAGAACAAATAATCCTAAAATTTGTGTGGAACCAGAAAAGACCCCAAATAGCCAAACCAATATTAAAAAAGAAAACCAAAGCAGGAGGCATCACAATCCCAGACTTCAAGCTATACTACAAAGCTGCAATCATCAAGACAGTATGGTACTGGCATAAGAACAGACACTCAGACCAATGGAACAGAATAGAGAACCCAGAAATGGACCCACAAACGTATGGCCAACTAATCTTTGACAAAGCAGGAAAGAATATCCAATGGAATAAAGACAGTCTCTTCAGCAAGTGGTGTTGGGAAAACTGGACAGCAGCATGCAGAAGAATGAACCTGGACCACTTTCTTACACCACACACAAAAATAAACTCAAAATGGATGAAAGACCTGAATGTAAGACAGGAAGCCATCAAAATCCTTGAGGAGAAAGCAGGCAAAAACCTCTTTGATCTTGGCCACAGCAACTTCTTAACACGTCTCTGGAGGCAAGGGAAACAAAAGCAAAAATGAACTACTGGGACCTCATCAAAATAAAACCTTCTGGGGGCGCCTGGGTGGCGCAGTCGGTTAAGCGTCCGACTTCAGCCAGGTCACGATCTCGCGGTCCGGGAGTTCGAGCCCCGCGTCGGGCTCTGGGCTGATGGCTCAGAGCCTGGAGCTTGTTTCCGATTCTGTGTCTCCCTCTCTCTCTCTGCCCCTCCCCCGTTCATGCTCTGTCTCTCTCTGTCCCAAAAATAAATAAACGTTGAATAAATAAATAAATAAATAAATAAATAAATAAATAAATAAAACCTTCTGCACAGTGAAGGAAACAAGCAGCAAAACTAAAAGGTAACCGACAGAATGGGAGAAGATATTTGCAAATGACGTATCAGATAAAGGGTTAGTATCCAAAATCTATAAAGAACTTATCAAACTCAATCCCCAAAAAACAATCCAGTGAAGAAATGGGCAAAAGACATGAATCGACACTTCTCCAAGGAAAACATCCAGATGGCCAACTGACACATGAAAAAATGCTCAACATCACTCATCATCAGGGAAATACAAATCAAAATCACAATGAGATACCACCTTACACCTGTCAGAATGGCTAACATTAACAACTCAGGCAACAACAGATGTTGGCGAGGATACGGAGAAAGAGGATCTCTTTTGTATTGTTGGTGGGAATGCAAGCTGGTACAGCCACTCCGGAAAACAGTATGGAGGTTCCTCAAAAAACTAAAAATAGAACTACCCTACGACCCAGCAATTGCACTACTAGGCATTTATCCACAGGATACAGGTGTGCTGTTTTGAAGGGACACATGCACCCCCATGTTTATAGCAGCACTATCAACAATATCCAAAGTATGGAAAGAGCCCAAATGTCCATCAATGGCTGAATGGATAAAGAAAATGTGGTAAACACACACACACACACACACACACACACACACACACACACACACACACACAATGGAGTATTACTTGACAATCAAAAAGAATGAAATCTTGCCATTTGCAACTACGTGGATGGAACTGGAGGGTATTATGATAAGTGATGTTAATCAGAGAAAGACAAAAATCATAAGATTTCACTCATATGAGGACTTTAAGAGACAAAACAGATAAACATAAGGGAAGGGAAACAAAAATAATATAAAAACAGGGAGGGGGACAAAACAGAAGAGACTCATAAATATGGAGAACAAACAGAGGGTTACTGGAGGGTTTGTGGGAGGGGGGATGGGCTAAATGGTAAGGGGCATTAAGGAATGTACTCCTGAAATCATTGTTGCACTATACATTGTTGCACATGCTAACTAATTTGGATGTAAATTTTAAAAAATAAAAATAAAATTAAAAAACTAAAAAACAAAAATAAAATAAAATAAATGAAGTAGGAAAAAAAAAGAATGAAATCTTATCATTCACAACTACATGGATGGAACTGGAGGGTATTATGCAAAGCGAAATTAGTCAGAGAAAGACAAATACATGACTTCACTCATATGAGGAATTTAAGATACAAAACAGATGAACATAAGGGAAGGGAAGCAAAAATGATACAAAACATGGAGGGGGACAAAACATAAAAACCTGTTAAATACAGAGAATAAACAGAGGGTTTCTGGAGGGGTTGTAGGAGGAGGGATGGTCTAAATAAATAAGGGGCATTATGGAATCTACTCCTGAAATCATTGCTAACTAACTTGGATGTAAATTAAACTATATAAAATGAAAGAAAGAAAGGAAGGAAGGAAGGAAGGAAGGAAGGAAGGAAGGAAGGAAGGGAAAGGAAGGAAAAGGAAGGAAGGAAGGAAGGAAGGAAGGAAGGAAGGAAGGAAGGAAGGACGGACATTCCAGAAGGGGTCTTGGAGGTTGCCATGGATCTGGGACTCATCGTAGAATAGCACCTGTATTTGCCGTCTTAAAGCACTGATAGCCTCTTGTTACTCCTTCTGCTACGCTAGCACCAGGGGCCCTGGTTTCAGGAAACAAGGGAGAGTCTTCCCAGAAGAAACTCCTGAGGTAGCAAAAATATCCACCTGGTGACTCTCCATCTTTGAGCATTTTGTGATTAGTCAAGACCCTTAGGGGCTACTCCCTATGAGGGACTAGAGCTGTCTATTAACTAGGAAAGAATACATAATCGTGGTGAAGAATGTGCTACCAGAAGATCTGGTACATACAGCGCCTCATGGGTCCTGAAGGTCAGCAGAGAGCTCTGCCCACTCTCCACAAAGAGAGGGAGTCTGTCTGTCTTATTCATCACTGTCCCTCCTCCCCCCAGAACAGAGCTCACTTTTGCAGGTTAACTCTCTCTCAAGTCCTGAAATTATTTCTCTTAGTTTGCAACAATCCTAAAATGTGTCCATGGATAAATAGGTTGACTTTGAAGACTTTGATCATCTCTAAAACGAAGGATGACACCCACTCCAGGATCGCTGTGAGAATTCTGTGAGACGATGATAAAGCCAGCCAACGCTTTTTCGAGAACTCTCATTGTGCCAGGCATTGTGCTACACACTTTATAGACGTCACGTCACTTGAAACTCAGGACCACTCTGGGCTCTTGAGTGTATTTGTTGGGAGTAGCTCAGCCAGGATGTAAGCCTAGGCACTCTGGCTCCACAGCCCATGCTCTAAATGATTTCAACAGCATATATCAAGTGTTTAGTACAGTACTACACATACAAAGGATGCTCACTAAATGTTACTTCCCTTCTTATCTTCCAAAGACGTACTATTTAAAGCACCAAAAGTTCCACAAGAAGATAAATGACTTTTCCAGAGACCACAGCGAAAGGCAAAGTCAACATTGGAATGTATCAACTCTAACAGTATACCCACCTTAACAAAGCTTAGGAAAACTTATTATTTATTTTGGATTATTCTGAAGCGACCCATGGAGAGTGGTGGATAGACTAAAACATTCAAAAATGCCACAGAATTTTTGAATTTTAATTGGAGGCCAAAGCTAAATGAAAAACAAACTCCACACTTGGCATTTGCTTCTTTCAACTGGACACCAAAATTGCCTCCTCTAGGGCCGTGCCTCTTGCACACTGCCTCGGAAGTGAAATTTCTCAGGTGCTCAAAGCTTCCATCTTAATTTTTTTTTTTTTAAAGTTTGTTCATTTGGGGCACTTGGGTGGCTCAGTCGGTTAAGTGTCCGACTTCGGCTCAGGTCATGATCTCACAGTCTGTGAGTTTGAGCCCCGCGTCAGGCTCTGTGCTGACAGCTCGGAGCCTGGAGACTGCATCACATTCTGTGTCTCCCCGTCTCTCGGCTCCTCTCCTGCTCATGCTCTGTCTCTCTCTGTCTCTCAATAATAAATAAATGTTTAAAAAAATTTTTTTAATAAAAAAAATAAAAAGTTTATTCATTTTTGAAAGAGACTGGACATGAGCGGGGGAGGGGCAGAGAGAGAGGGTGACACAGAGTCTGAAGCAGGCTCCAGGCTCCGAGCTGTCAGCACAGAGCCTGACGCGGGGCTTGAACCCATGAACTGTAAGATCATGACCTAAGCTGAAGTTGGCCCCTTAACTGACTGAGTCACCCAGGTGCCCTTCAAAGCTTCCCTCTTAAACCCAGCCATGTGATGAACAAGTAACTCAGCCAGTGAGCCAGGGTTGCCCCGTCAACTGTTCAGAAGCAGAGTTTGGAGCTCCTTGTCCAGGTCAGTGATTCTCAACTCTGGCCCAATTAATAGAACCACTTGGGAGCTCATGCCCTGCTACACCCCAGAGAGTGTGGTTTACTTGGTCTGAGGAAGAGCCCAGGCACAGGTATTTTTCAAAAGCTCCCATGTGACTGTGATGGCAGCTGGAGTAAAAAACGTCCAGGCAGCAGTTGGGACATCACTGGAATGGACTCACTCCTTCTACAAGATCCCAGTATGACATTAAGTGCAGGGCCCAGAGAGTGAAGAACAATTCAGCAAAGAAGGTTGAAAGTGGCCTTCACCCCAAACTCAAGGCTGTAATGTCTTACAGAGTTTTTAGCCCTGACCAAATAAAGGGTTACAGACTATTCTTTCAAGGTTCTCTCTTTGGTGCTTTGCCCTTCATTTTATTAGTACTATTAACCTTGTGCAAAAATCCCAGTGGCAGTAAATGACTGTAGCAAAAATAGCTTAGTACGAAGAAAAAAATGGGTGAAATAAAAAAGAGCGTCAGCAGTCTCATTTTCTGGGACAAGATGACAAGGACCACCAATCCTGACAGAGGAGGGTGCAAGTGTGACACATCAGTCTGATGGGGTCAAGGTGGAATTTCTCCCACTGGTGCCGTGTAGAATGATTAATTCAATATGGAGATCTAAAAGCTTAACAGAAGCCTAGGCAGAGACGGGCTACTAGATCATTATCCCATTCCTGCATATTTTATTAAGTCTAGATAACTCTTGATTTTCCTTTAATAGGTTTTCATGTCTATGGAACCCATATTCAAACAGAAATTAAAAATTCATTCCAAAGACAAACATAAGAAGATTTTCAATTTTTTGCGTCACCATTCCCCACAGAGGTCGTTGAGAATCCATGGTCTTCTTCATATGGCTCAGTGGGACCATTGGAGACTGACACAGAAGCCACTGATCGATCTAAGATGTCAAGGCTTCTTAACGTTATGCTGGTATAGAAACTATATACATTTAGCACACCTTGGATATTGCAAACTCCCAAGTATAAACCTCAATTAAAAAAATGTATGCATGACAGGCAGTGACTATTAGATGGAAAGGTAGAAAATGTTGATGGAGTGGAAACAGAAGACCACGAAAGTGCCAAGAGACATGGAACTGAACTGGGGCACAAGAGAACTTGGGTGGAGGTGTGCCTCAATCCTATTCCAAACATATATATAAAAGATCTGGTGATTAGCCTCTGCGTAGCTGCTAGAATTTCTCATTCTTGCTCATCTTGTACAGTTACCTTCCCTCAAACACTCTGTCCTTAAACTCTTCACTTTCTTCCAGTCTACTCTGTCTTCAATTCCTTCCTTGACCAGGAAGGTTAGGATGGCTGAATGATGTGACTGAGTATGTAAAAGCTTCTCTTACGCTGTTCTCAGCTCCATTGTCTCCCTGTTCTTTTATTGCAGCTGCCTGGCAAAAATCCCCACCCAGATCAATCTGACTGTCTGGCTCTCATCACCCATAACCAAGATGCTGAGCCGTGCTGGAGAAAATCACAGAAGACAGAGACGGACGCGTTGTAAATTCTCGGTCTACAGTAACTATGCATAGAGCCCATCAGTGCTCTGTTTTTGGATCATTTTCCTCCACTGTTTGGATTTCAAAGATGCTCTACTTTTCTCAACCTCAGGCCGCACTTTTTCTTCTTCCAGCATCAGCAGACCACTCACACTTCCTGCTTCACCGAGAACATAAAAGCAGACAAACTACTGTCCCCTCTATTTCTTGCTCCTAAGTCCAGCAACCTACCCATCACAGACACAATGGATGTCTTGCCCATTTCCCAGTGGTCTCCATCTGCCTGAGGACTCCCTCTGGGATGCAGACACCCCACCTCCTTCACCCTCAGATGGGTGTGTACTCATCGTTGGCTCCTCAGTTAAGGGATCATGAACTAAGATGACACCCATCATTTCCCCCTCTCTTCCTGTCACTGTGGAAGAGGCTTCCTTCTATTCAAGACCTGTTTCTCCATGGATCCTCTGGGTCCTATCCCCTTGCTCCTTCTTAGGGAGCTCACTCCACCAATTATCACCGCTCATTATGGTATCTTTTCTTTGCCTGAATTCTACTTTGTTCATTTAATATTAATTTTACACCACCACCTCACCTCCTTTTTGTTCGTGTTTGTCTGATTTTTATTTGCCCATTCCTATATTTTCCGTTTATTTTTGCCCTTTAATGTAAAGAACATATCTAGAAACCAGCATTTTTTTTTTTTTTTTTTTTTTTTTTACCCAATCTCTACAACTTCGCAATTTGTTATGCTGACACCTATTTTAGGCCATTTTTCTGAGATTTTATTTTATGCTTTTAAAAGAATTTCCTTTTGTGTTTTCTTTACCCATCTTTTGCTAATTTGATCAAGCCTCATTTACTCACAACTGCCATATGTGTTCTGTGTAGGCTGTCTGTCTAGGTACACAGTATGATGAACTGGGCTCACAGTTAGTGAGCAAGTAACTGATGGTTACATTTAATCTTCTGTAAAAGCCAGGATATTTGAGTCCGGTGCAGCCTCTCTCCTTGCTTCTATTTCCAGTCCTAATTTGCTGTCTGCTGTGACCACTGCGACCAGAGTGAGCTTCCTAAAATGCATCTGGCCAAGTGACTCCCCATCACAAAACAGATCAATTCCAAGCTTTGTGGCATGGCCTCCAATGTTCATCATCTTTCCAAAGTCCTCTCTTATCATTTTCTCTCCCTATATAATTCTTCCTCCAGGCCATGCTAACTTAGACTTCCTCCACGCTTTTCTTCCTGAGTTTATCACTTCATTTAGAAAATACTTATCGAGGCCCCATCATTCCCCCAGAACCATGCCAGATGGTGGGGTCAAAATGGCAATTGATAATAATGGTCTCTGTTTCCTGGGGCTCCCAGTCCAGTGGGGAAGACAGAAAAACACTCGAACAATTACAGCACAGGACCCAAAAGGCCACACACACCATGGTAAGAGGGGTTGCAATGGGGACTAATAGGAAGCCTCTAGCTGGACCTGGAAGGTCAGGAAAGCAACACTCAAGCCTAGATCTGAGTGAGGGTCAAGTGAGAAATTAAAAAAAAAAGAAAAGAAAGAAAAAAAAATGGCTGCAGATTTCTTTCATATCACCCTAACAGATTCCCCTGCATCCCTCAAAATCCCACTGCCTCGCCCAGCACCTTCCCCGACTCCCCAGAAGAGGTGGTCACTTCCTCATCTGTGCCATTTCTGTGTCTTACCTCTCTATCCTCTGCCTCTCTACTCCTAGCACTGTTACTAGCACTAGTCACTGTTAGACTGCTTTTTACCTTGTTTACTCTTTGGCCTCGCCCTTTCCTACCCTACTGTCCTCTCTTACTCGGCTGTCTCTTCCTCCAGGAAGCCTTCCATGACCTGCCCACCTCTCCCTTAGGCAGTCCTCATATGTGTTCCCACAGCACCTCAGATTTCTCTCAGAGCACTGGTCACACTGTGATTCACTCATTCATTCATTCATTCATTCATTCCATGAATGAGACATACTGAACGCCTTCTCTGATCTAGGCATGTGATCTGAACGGATAATCCAGCAAGAAATAAGTCAGACTGAAGAAGCTCACCAGCAAACATAAATACAGGGTGTCCTCTGGGGGCACAAAGACCAGAGATGTAATCCATCCCAGGAATCTGGTCGCTGCCCCCCCACCCCCACCCCTGCACTTACTCACTGTGTGAGGCCAGGCAGTGGTGCTCTGGTGCATCTTCCCCCCCTTTCCCCCAGCACAGCATCTGGCACATCTTCACGCAATCCACGAACGTGAGAATGAATGAGGGGTGCCAGCCTCCGTGCTTTATGAGGACGATCAAATCTGTCGTCGTGGTTCCTGGCCCCCTCAGAGCTCACAAACTAAGATGCACCAGCAAGGCCGGGACAAGCCCCTCCCAGGAAGGTGCTGAAAGGGAGGGTGACTGCTCTGCTCCTCTCCCTTGGCCCCGGGAATGATGTGACAGTAACAAAGGCACAGAGACCCGCTTCCAGAACTGTGTCTCAGGACCAGTCCTGTCTCCTCTGTTCAGCCAGTGGTTACACGTATCTGCTTTGCCATATCTGCCGAGCAGGCTGCACTTTCTGCCCAGCAAGGGCTGAAGGACAGAGCAGCATTGAGCAGCATGGGGATGCTTGGGAGGGAAGGGGAGTGAGCGACCAGAAAGAAAAACGACAAAGTCCCACAGAAAACTTGTTTCCAGTCACCATAAGCAGAGCCCCGCCAGCACTTTCCATCCTTCTGCTTCCTCCTGCACAGCCTGAAGGGAGCCCCGTGGCTAGGCCGTCAGCTCTAACTCAGCTACTGCTCGTTCCCTCATCACGTTCTCTATAATTACATGTTGGGTAGCCTCTTCCCCCTTCCCATTTTAATTAGTCGTCAGATGTAAAATGACCACTGATGGTATTTTCTGCTTTGCTCTACGGGAGGTTTTGCGTATTTTTGTCATCCAGGTGTTAGGATGACGCTCTTATTTGTAAATGAGCCTGGGGCTCTCTGATCCTTCAACACTTGGGGGAAAATGTAAAGGAGAGTATATTAAAAAGACCAAGGGACGTATTTCCCCTCCGGAGGAAAAGTATTGTCGATTAGGCAAACTGAGGGAGCAAGAAATGAACACCCACCAAGGTCACCAGACTCTGCGTGTACCTCACACTGTAGAAAAGCCTGGGAGACAGTCGTTTTTAACCTTGGTCGCCAAAGGCATAGAAAAACTCAGAAAAGCAAAAATAAGGGTGGGGGAGGGTTTTCCGGTTCCAAGGATTTGTCTGAACTCGGAGCAGAGGAACACAGTGCTTTTTACGCAAGGGTCCTTTAAATTTCCTTTGGGCATCTGCATTCTGTAGATTTAAGCCCTTCTGCAGCTTCAGGGCTGGTTCTTGGTTGACTGGATTCCTTCAGTAACTGGTTCAGGGACAGATACAATATTTATAGGAGGCTTGGGGCTGCTACAGCCATCTTGTCGCTCTGAGGGCAGCCTGAGAATGAGACCTCCAGCATGCAGAGTTCACAGTCTGATCCCTGGATCAGGCCATCAAAGTGTCCACTGCCCACACGAGCCTAGAATTTTCCGTTTTGGCTTAAGCTGAGGTTTTCACTTTGCTTTGGCTGAGTTTTCTGTTCACTTATTCAAGAAGGCTTCTGACGGATTCACACTCAACAGACGTAAAAGGAGTTGGGATTTTATTCCTAATTGCATCCAGCTGAGGCCTCTAAGGCATAGGTATGAAACGCCACGCATTTCCCCTCCTGTGTGGACCCACAGCCGGTCACGCCCTCAGGCATGTGTGCCGCCCTCCGAGGGCTCCCCTCAGCCCCACACTCTCTTAATCTGAGCACCCCATTCCACAGAAGTTCAGCACCCCAACGGATGGGTCCCTCGAATTCTAGCCTCACAATTAGAGGAACTCAACTTTGCTGATTGAAATTCGGAAACTTTCTCAAACTTCCATTTGGGTTTTTATGGTTTAAGAAAAGTCTTATAAGTGTAATCTTTATAAAATTCGTGTACAGGGCAAATGCCAGGTAAACAACACGAATAGACTTGCATGTACATAAGGTGTGCCTCCGTCAGGCTTCTTCTTAGAGTAGAGGAACCACAGGCAGGACTAGCTGACGTCTTCAGGGCAATGTGCCCAGGAGGTTAAGTCGGGAGTTAGGACTTCGTTCAGGGCATCCAGGGGAACACAAACGGTCTGCACTCACTTGTATTCTTACTTGGAAATCTCTTCCAGGGAGAGCGCACTGGGTCATGGGCCATGAGATGTGCATTCTGGCCCCCATGCTGTCCGTGGAGCTGTGATTGCCTGCCCTGAGTGATTCCCGGAGTCATTCCGACACCCCCATTCTCTAGTTCTACAGTAGACTGTGGGCATTTTCACCCAGCTGCCACTCTGGAGTCATGCGGAACTTGATCACTGCCCACATCATGACTGTTAGAGCTAGAATGAGCCTCCCATGTCTGGTCCAGCCATTCACTTCTTGAGGAGGAACCTGAGGCCGGGAAGAGGCTGTGGGCACTTGGAGGCTGCGGGTGGAGAAGAAGTAAGGATCAGGTGGCTGGTGGCCGGGCCAGAGGCAGGAGGTGTGGGCTCTGCTGTCTCTACCACTGGACTTGGACAAGACATTTCCCCTCTTTCTGATGAGGGAGCCTGAGGCAACTTACCCGTGCTGCCATTGCCTGTCCCCCCAGGTGGGATATGTGTGATATTCCCCGGGCACTCCTGGCTGCCCAAGAACAAAGGAAAGGGAAAAACAAATGGTTAACTGATGGAGATCACAGTCATACAGGACAGGAGTCTCCATCAGTTCACAAATATCTTAGTAAATTACAAGAAAAAGGCCATTTTATCAGTAGCCTAATCTTCAGAAACCTATAGACTCAGTTTCCTGGAGCTCCGACATCACCCTCCCCTCTGGAGTGATGTGGGGATCAAAGACAAGAAGGAAATGGTAGGTCAGATTAAACTTCCTTATAACCTGCAGCTCATTGACAAATACTTGAGGCAAATACAGACTGAACCATTTCTCCAGGAACCCCCTACTGTCCTAATGTTAATGCCTGACTAGAGGGAAAACAACTTTAGCTTGACAAGAGCAAGGCCTCCAGTATCTTAGGAGTCTTCTTTGACATATCAAAGTCCCTCTGGAGCCCTTCCTCTTGCCCTTACCTCCCTCGACTCCATAGTATATAACCAGTCACTCCTCACAATTCCAGTGCAGCTCTTCCTGCCTGTGGGTCCTCTCCCCGTGCTTTAATAAAATCCCCTTGTTGCAACAAAGATGTCTCAAGAATTCTTTCTTGGCCATCAACTCCAGACCCCCACCACTCCAAACCCCCATCATCCCTGCCTCTGTTTTTCTCATCTGTATAGGGGGTGGTGACTGCAAGGACTAATGACCCCTCTCATATGTGTGAGACCCTGTGTATAATTATCAGTTCCAGCAAACGGCCTGCATCTGGGTCTCTGGAGGACCTTCTCTCCCCTGCTACCTGACGGTTGTACAAAGTCTGGCTTCATTTGTCAATCATAGGTTAGGAAGTGAGGGCCACTCATCCTTGTACAAGTGGGGGGTGAAGATGGGGTTGTTAGAGACTCCTTTGTCTTCTCTTCCCAAGCTCTTCCCTGGCCCCAGCTCTGAGGCAGCTGCTCTCTCCGGCTGGCTCTATCTTAGCTCCTAATACACTCTAGGAGGGAAGGCAAAGGCACACGGCCCGCAGTCACTGGCCATTCACAGTATAAGCAGGTTCTCAGCAAACCTTATGCATTTAATTGATGAAAGTAGGAAATGAGGAAGAAATACTCTAAAACAATCTCATACAAGTACAAATGCCTGCTCAGTTTTAATGTGTAGGCACCACGGCAGTTATTCAAGGTAGACTTTCCAGCCCCAGATTCTCTTGTCGTATGTTTGTTATCCACGCAGTGTTTCAATTTTGTGGGTATTTTGGTCTTAAGATAACTCACTGTGTCAGGAAGAAAAATTGGTAAACTCTCTAAGGGAAGAAACTGTACTTTTTAAATTGTTTCTCAAGTGTCTTAGAGGCACTTCATAAATATTTGTTGTTGTGTTGTTATAATAATAGGCAAAGTGGCTCGTTTACACTGGCCTTGCTACAAGAATGAGACTCACGAAGGGTGTCACAAAAATAATGCCATCCATGTTAAATATTTAATGTCATCTTCTCCTAGTGTCAGAATATTTAGTTCAGTGAGAGCATCTCTCAGGCAGAGGCAGACAGGCCAGTACATTCTGCACATATGCAACACATTAAAAAGAAGCCCACAAGGTTTATTCTTACGACTCACCGCTTTTGCTCTGGAAGGTTGCCCTGATCGGGGAAGGGCATAAGGCAAGACAGGCCCAGGTGGCGGGTGCTGAATGGAAGGGAAGGCGAGCTCAATCTGGGCAGATTCTCCTCTGGGAGCCTGCCGGTCAGGTGGAGATGCCTCAGGCCAGCTCCAGGGGCTAGCAGGAGGGGGTCACAGATGCTGGCTCCTGGCTCACCAGTCCCAGGTCATACCCGTCTCAGTCTCCTTCTACCTGGTTGGGGCAATGGCTTCCAACCCTGTCACCGTCTCAGAATCATTAGTGAGGACTTTTAAAAACATCTGCAGCCGGAGCGGGCCTCAGGGGCTTCTCACTCCAGAGGTCTGGACGGAGACTGGCTACCTGCATTTTTTAAAGCACCACACGTAATTCTGATGTGTGGTCACACCGGAGAAGAAACACCTCTTGAGAGAGTCAGTGTAGGCTCTCCAAGGTGTTAAATATTTTACTCTAGGAGAATGAAGTGTGAAGGGCTGCCTAAAGAACACAAAACATGCTGAAGGTAGAGGCAGTTTGCACCGCCCTGTAAGTTACAGCCTCAAGGCTTGTGTAAAACAGGGCCCTGGAGGCATGGGGTGTTCCTTTTCACTGCTTAAACCCAGACCTAACCCTGTCTGGTAGCACTACAGAAAACGCCCTTCCTGACCAGAGAACAGCCCAGACCTCCTGTGGGATGATGGTATTATTAATTTTTTTTAAGTTTATCTACTATTTTGAGAGAGAGAGAGAGAGAGCATGACAGTGCGAGTAAGGGCAGAGAGGGAGAGAGAGAGAATCCCAGGCAGGCTCCGTGCAGAGGCCAATGCGAGGCTCTATGACTGTGCGATCATGACTTGAGCCGAAATCAAGAGTCAGATGCTTAACCAACTGAGCCACCCGGGCGCCCAAGATGATGGTATTCTATAGGTATAGCTATTCTATGAGCATGTGACCACATATCCCCCCATCTGTGTTCCCTCATCTCCCTATATCATGTGTCACTTACTGGAAATATCTGGCCGCTTGGCTTGCCACACACACCTGTGTGATGTTTTAAAAAACTAGCAAAATGTTTTCATTAGTCAGGGTTCTCTAGGGAAACTGAATCTTATAATTTTTTTTATATAATTCCTTATTATATACCTTTTTATATGTAAATATTTATATAATTATACTAAAATATAAAATCTCTCTCTATATAGACTTGTGTATATAGATATATAGATCTATCCATCTCAATAGACATATATATATAGATTTACTCTAAGGAATTGGCTCACATTATTGGAAGGCTGAGAAGTCCCAAGATCTGACATCTGCAAGCTGGAGACGCAAGAGAACTGCTGTGTAGATTCAGTCCAAGTCTGGAGGCCTGAGAATGGGAAGAGCCCATGGTTTCAGTTCTAGTCCAAAAGCCAGCAGGCTTGAGAGCAGAGAAGAAACAATATTTCAGTTTAGGTCCAAAGGTCTGAAACTTCTGCTGTTCCAGCTCAAAGCACTCAGGCGGGAGGAGTTCCCCTCCTCCAAGGAGGGTCAGCCTTTTTGTACTATTCAGGCTTCCATTGACTGAATGAGGACCACCCAACCCACATTCGGCAGGGCCATCCAGGGCCATCCGGCTTTACTTAGTCTACCAATTCAAATGTTAATCCCACCCAAAAACACCCTCAGGACACTCCCAGATTAATGTTTGACTACAAATCCGGGCACCCTGTGGCCCAGGCGAGCTGACAAATAAAATGAACCATCACAAGCCTTTTTTCTTGCAAACATCTTATCTGGAGGGAAGCAAGTATATCCCAGAGTACACAGTGTAGGGTAAAGTCAGCCTCTTTCAAGCACCTGTAGGAGCAGCTACCCACTATGGTGTGTCACCTCCCATGGCATCAGTCAGACAGGCCTCTGCTTCTAATGTGAGACCGTGTGGGGTAACTCAGAGTGTGGGCAGATACCCTTCTAACTGTTGATACAGCTCTGAGCCCCACCCCAGGCTGGACTCCATGTCACTGTGTATGCAGCACATCCCCTGGCCCCTAACCCACTCTGGGACAATCCTCAACGTTGGACCTTTCTGTGTCCTCTCCCCACTTGCCACCTCCCACTTCCACTTGGCCTTCGCTGTTTCGGCATTGATACGCTGCTGGAAAAAACCCAAAGAATTGGGCTGGCTGGTCCTCAGCGATTCGTGATTTCTAACTTCAGCTGGATCTTCACTATCACCCCGTGTGCTTTTTGCCATTACTTAGCCAATGATCCATCTATCTTGTCAGCCATTCAATAAACACTGTTGATCGCCTGCTACTTGCCAGATATTGTGTTCTGCTAAAGATACAACAAGGGTACAGGAAAAAACAGAGTCGGTCTCTGCTCTCAGGGAGCATACAGCCTGGCAGACTCTAGAAGGCAGATGCCCTAAATCTGCCCCAAAAGGCCAGTCCTCTGTATTCGCAGGTGACCTCAATGACAAGCACAGGTTTGCCTTGCTAGAAGTTCCTGGGTCTCTGTTTGCAGCCCAGAGCTCCTTCCATCACTCCTTATGCCCTCTGGATCTCTGAAACCAGAAGCTGAAGGGCTCAGGGTGCTAGGGTGGTTCGGTCAGTTATGCGTCCAACTTCGGCTCAGGTCATGATCTCGCAGTTCATGAGTCTGAGCCCTGCATAGAGCTCCGAGCTGATGGTGTGGAGCCTGCTTGGGATTCTTTCTCTCTCCCCCTCTCTCTCTCTCTCTCTCTGCCCCTCCCTCACTTGCACTTTCTCTAAGTAAATAGATAACACTTAAAAAATAAATAAATAAATTGAAGGTCTCTCTGGTCACCGCCCCCACAATGCTCCTGCTTCTTCGAGCCCTCCTTCCTCTTACTGTTCCTTCTGCATTTCTCCCTTCTGAGATTTTAGCTCGTCTACCTTGATGCCCCATCCAGGAACCCTAGCAACCTCCCCTGCTCAGGGAGACTTCTCATTCTGCATTCCCAAGTTGCCAAATCCTGTTTATTCTTCTTCCTAAATAATTCTCTCCTTTCCATATATCTTTAATGCTTCCTGTAGTACTGCCTCGTCACTTGACTCCTAATTCCTCTCCTTGTCTCCAGTCTCAACCCTTTCCCTCAAGCCAGCCTTCATATCGCTGTCAGAAACAAGCCTACTACACTGGACGATGTCCTGCTCTTGATCCAAGTGCTTAAGTGGCTTTTCACAGCTAGAATAGGATTTTCAAACTTTTTGGGTGTTTTGGGTTTTTCTGGCAGAAGGATCTTTCCTGCCCACCTCCTTCAAAATGGAATCTGAAGCCCTACAGAGAAATGAGCTATTAAGCCGTGAAAAGACATGGAGGAACCGTAAACGCATACTGCTAAGTGATGAAGCCAATATGAAAAGGTTACATACTGTGTGATGTCCATACTCTATGAAATTCTGGAAAACACGAAACTATGGAGATAGTAGAAGAATCAGTGGTTGCCAGGGGTGAGGGGGAGGGAGAGATAAATAGGCCGAGCACAGAGGAGTTTTAGGGCAGTGAGATTACCTGTATGATACTATAATGAGGATTATACATTATTATACATTTGTCTAAACCCACAGAACATACGACACCAAGAGTTATGCACACACCTAAGGTAACTACAGTTTGGGTGATACTGACGTGTCAACATAGGACTGTCACAAAGGTGACACTCTGGTATGGGATGTTGATAGTGGGGCAGGCAGTGTATATGTGGGGCAAGGGGAGCCATCTATCCTTTCTACTCAATTTTGCAGTGAACCCAGAATTGCTCTAAAACATACAGTCACTGGGGCACGTGGGTGGCTCAGTCAGTTGAGCATCTGGTTTGGATCATGATCCCAGGGTTGTGGGATCAAGCTCTACATTGGGATCAGTGCTGAGTATGGAGCCTGCTTAAGATTCTCTCCTCTCTCCCTCTACCTCTCTCCCCCACTCATATGCTCTGTCTCTAAAACAAAAAAAATAAAATAAAATAAAAAATAAAAGATGGTCATTTATTACACATTGCATTAAAAATTTTTAATTTATAGGTGGCTCAGTCAGTTAAATGTCTGACTTTGGCTCAGGTCATGATCTCGCAGTCCATGAGTTCGAGCCCCGCGTCGGGCTCTGTGCTGACAGCTCAGAGCCTGGAGCCTGCTTCGGATTCTGTGTCTCCCTCTCTCTCTGCCCCTCTCCTGCGCGCTCGCTCTCTCTCTCTCTCTCTCTCTCTCTCTCTCTCAAAAATAAACATAATTTTTTTTAATTTACATTTAAAATATAAATTTACTTTAAAAAGTTTACATTTAAATTTACATTAAAATTTGTTCTATTTATCTTTACCTTTAGAAAAAGTGGAGCTCCTTTGATAAAGGCTGTGGCAATGGAAGAAAAAGGGTGAAGTGAGATGAAGCCCTGTCTGTGTCTCACCCCCAAGCGTTCCCTTGTGACCTGGGGACCTCAGGACTTGGAGGAACACCAGAGATGCAGAAGACATGAGCTAAATGACTTAGCAAGGTAAACAAGGGCTCTCATGGTCAGGCCTGGCTTTCCTTCCAGGCACATTCCTCGTGGTTCCCTGACACCCTGCCTTCACAATATTCTACACAAACACTAGCGTTTCTCCAAGCACCTCCCGCTCCACGGGATCTCTCTCCAGGCTCGTGCTTCTCCCTCTGTCTTGAATCTTTGCCCTTTCTCCACTTGGTGATTTCCTGCAAGTCTCAACTCTATAGCAGCACCTTCTCTGTGAAGTTCTCCCCAAGTTCTTCCGGAGACTTTCCTCAGGCTTGGTTCATCTTATCCTGGCATCTGGCAAACGTAGTGTCTGTTTCCACACGCCTAACTCCTACTGTGTGAGCAATGTGAGAGCAGGATCCTTGCTGCTTTCATCTTCGTATCCCCTATAACCAGCAAAATGTCTGGCTTCCTAAGCGTTTGCTGAGAATGAATGAGTAAACGAATGAACAAATGAATGAGTGAATACATCAACTCAACTCTTCCTGTCTCAGAAGATGATCCCACATTCTAGTAGATGATTTTCACTCACTCCATGGTAGATTTACTTTTTTCGCCACAAGGTTCTTTGACGTTGGGGCTTGATAGCACTGGTCAATGTATTTACAAACCAGGCCAGCCATCAGCAACCCATAGATGGGTTTGGCCACTTAATTTCTTCCCACATTTCAATAGCTGGCAGAGCCATGTGCCTTCAGAGGTGTCTTCAGTTTATCCTTAAGTGATTTCACCTTTCTGTTCCCATTTACACATATTCTTAGTTTATGAAAAGGAAGCTTGCCAGCCTGTCCTCTGGTAGAACAGAAAGTCAGGACTGTTAGCTTTAACTATGACCTTTAGAATATTTCGATAAAAGACAACTGTAATGGTGTGATTGCTTGGGACATTTATGTATCTACTTATTTTTATTTTCTTTTGAGAGAGAGACAGCACACGTGAGTGCCTGCGGGAGGGGCAGAGGGAGAATCTTAAGCATGCTCCATGCCCCGTGCGGAGTCTGACCTGGGGATCGATCTTACAACCACGAGATCATGACCTAAGCCAAAATCACGAGTCGAATGCTTAGCCCCTGCTTGGTACATTTGATACCTAATTTCCAAAGCCTCAGTTGAACATGAGCTGTAACTGAGCAGACATCCTGAGCCTGCAGCAGTAAAACTGGCTCCTCCTGGATTTGAGAGCTGGGGTCTGCAGAGCCAGACGGATTAAGCCTGGTACATATTCCTTTCTATGATGTTTTCCGTCTTCTCTGGCTTACAGAGGCCCTTAGAAAAGCGCTCAAAAAAATGCTCATTCAACCAAACGTTTTACCTGTTTTGAATGAAGTCAGTCCCATGAACTTCTTTGTTTCCTCCTATTTTTCATGCAATGTCTTATCACAAGTGTTTAGGCTCTCAGAAAAATGTAAAGCTCAAATCAGGACTTGCTACACCTGAATCAGAGTTCTGTTTCAAAGTTCACCAAAATACCAATAGCACACACACACACTGGGTTTTTTAAAAACTACAGTCTGCCCTCTGGAGACTCATTTCCATGTGGCCCTTCAGAAACACCTGAATTTTTTTTTATAACTTGAAGGGCTTGGCTTGAGTTTTCTATGTACTTTTGACTAACTTACTTTCCGCCATAGATACGGACTCTATGAGATCATTGGTCTATGATTTTTTCACTATATTTCTTAATTTATATTTATAGGTAATTTCTTTCAAAAACAAATAGTGAATAATTATTTACCATAAAGCACATTCTTAAAAAGACTAAGGTCAGACTATCTCTGATAATGAACCTCCAGAGTCTTTCAAAGACAAGTAAATGACAACAAGATCAGAGCCATAAATTACGCAAGTGTCAAATTTCCTTTGACTTACAGTAATCGAAGACCACCCTCACCACCCAAATCATATCATTAGGGAGAATCAGAAAAACTCGGGCATCGATAGCCTTCAATATCTTTGAAATACAGTAAAAGGAGGCAGAATTGCCACTACCTTTAATTCATTCACTACCATCCCCTCCCTGGTCCCCACACTCTGGTTCAACAGGGGCCAAGAAATCCTTCCAATGCTTTCTTGGTGCCTGCTTACCATTTTGAATCCCACATCACCAGGCCCCAATGTTGTAGTTGCTTAGCCACCCCTAGTCATTCTCTCCTGGCTCTGAAAATTTTAGCTCTGGCTCAGTGTCCCTCTCTTCAATATTAATTTTGTCATACTTTAGAGTGATTTCAGGGACTTCAAAGATAATCCTTCCCTGCGCCTTTATCTCTCGGTTTCTTGACCTCCTCCTCTCCACCGATCTTGTCTTCTTTTTTTTTTTTTTTTTAATTTTTTTTTTTAACATTTATTTATTTTTGAGACAGAGAGAGACAGAGCATGAACGGGGGAGGTGCCGAGAGAGAGGGAGGCACAGAATCGCAAGCAGGCTCCAGGCTCTGAGCCATCAGCCCAGAGCCCGACGCGGGGCTTGAACTCATGGACCGCGAGATCGTGACCTGAGCCGAAGTCCGACGCTCAACCAACTGAGCCACCCAGGCGCCCCCTGATCTTGTCTTCAACACAACCTCAGCCACCCTCTGCCCATGGACACATCTTTGATTTGTTACTACCCAAACTGAACGTCCCAAACCTCAGTTTCAAGCATCCTCCTTTCTAACTGCCACTTTCTATCCTTCAAACTTACTGTCTCTACTGCTCTTATTCCAACAATGCTCTGGTCCTTCTGTTTGTACAATTCATCAATCCTACCCATTTTCTATTGTCCTGCCATCTCCTCATTTACTTGTGGATCATAACCCTGGATTTAGTCCTCATTTTCCTCTCTGCTCAGTTTAAACTCTGAGGTCCACCATTATAATCACCCCTTTCCATAAACTCTCAGTTTCTTGGCTTCTCTTTTTCATCATATGCCCTTGAAAAACCCCATCTGAACACCTGAGTGTGGCTGCAGGAAAAACACCCAGCCACAGAGATGGTCTCACTTCTAATTTATTAGCATGAATCTCAAGCAGATCCTTAATGCCATCCAGCCACTCTGACGTATCCCTCGGTCCATACACCCTTCTGCTCTCCTGGATGTCCTCTTTCTCACCCGACTTTCAACATCTGCTTCCCATCATCACTAACAGCCGATGACCCTTGCTCCTGATTTGCACTGAGAATATAGAAGCAACAAAAGAACGTCTACGAGATACCGCCAACCCACCTAGCAGCTTCAAAGCCCATGTACTCTGCCTGCTTTCAACTTACTCTCTTCTTGTGTCTTCAAGAAATCATTCTAGGTATTTTTCTCTCCTCTCCTACATTATTTTTTTTTTCCTTCTCAAAAGGATTTCCTTCTCAGCGTACAAATACGCTGTCATTTCTTCCATGTGTAAGAGCACTCTCTCTGACTGTGCCCACCTATCCGTCTGCCTCTCCATTCTCTGCTTCCTTTTATAGACAGAGTCATGAAAAGCGTATCCACCAGCTATTTACTTCCCATGCTCTCTTCATCATGCATGAGCTCTCCACCTCCCCAAACTGATATTTTCAAAGTCATCAGTGACCGCCTTGCTGCTCTATGATTAATTCTTGGACCTCATCTTGCTTGACCTGTGAGCAGCATTTGATAGGGTTGGTCACTCCATCCTCCTTTAAATAATTTCTTCAGCTGGTTTCCAGGACTCTGCGTTCTCCTGGTTCTCTGCTTACTGCCCTGACTGCTTCTTTTCAGTTTTATTGATTGGCTTTTGCTCATTTTCCTGATTTCTTAATGTTGGATTCCCCAGGTCTCGGACCCTGTGCTCTTGTGTTTCATCTATACTCAGTCCCATAGTGTTCTTATCCAGTCTTATGGCTTAAACAGCATCCGCGCGTTGATGACTTTCGAGTCATGTACGTGACCCATGCCTCTTCTCTAAAGTCCAGATTCATACACCCATTTACCTATTTGACCTTTTTGTCTTGGATATCTAACAGGTATCAGAAACAATACATCCCAAATCAATCTCCCTTCTCCCCGTCTCTAAATCTTTCCTCCTTCCTTCTCCCACATCTTATTTGCTGGTAGCTGCATCCTTTCCGCTGTTCAAGCAAACCCTCCCACCCCCGTCATCTTTGCCTCTCCTCCTTTGTCCTCCACTCCACAAAGAATCAAACAAAGAATCTGCCAGCCTCTACCTTCAAAGCAGAGCCGTAATCTGATCACTTGTCAGTACCTCCTCAGCTGCCATCATGGTCTAGACCCTCTTAGGTTACAAGGATACTTCTCATGGTGTCAAAAGGTCCAAACACCAGGGCTGCTTTTTCTCGTATGTGGGAGAAATCAGGAAGCCTTATTCCCTCCCCAAGTCTCATACTCACATTTCACCATTTCAGACTCATTCTCATGCTGTTACCATTGCCATCTCTAACTTAGTCTTGTTTAGATATTAACATTTTCTGGGAGGAATAATATATGTATTTACATATATATATCATTTATATATATTGCCCCAGAGTATTTAAGGTACATTATAAAAGTACACAAAGTACGTAACAATAGAAAAAAATAAGCGAGTAAATTAGGCAAAGGGAAAAGAAGGATAGAAAAAAAATCCAGATGAAGCTACAGGCGGGTGAGTGTACAAATGCATACAATGAGGTTCTTCACCTTTGCTGAACGTGAGTAACAGGGAAGTTTCTTCCACTAAGGTGTGCTTTTATGATCAGATTTGTTTCTGCTTGATGGGCCCCATACGGCATCATGAGCACAGTGGCTTTTTGGGCCTAGAGAGGGAGAGGGCTGTGTTGGGCAGGAAAGGCTCAGAGGAGAAGGGGAGCAATGTTAGTCAGGAAGTCCCTCCTTACTTGAGACCGGGTCTCAACATAATCCTAGTCACTCCTTTAGTGTTCTTCCCAGTCTCCCACCTCCCGGGCCATCCCCACAGGATACCCCTGGTACTTACCAAGACCCAAGCAAGAAACTCTGAGTCCTGATTTTCCAAGATTCCTAGAATAAAAACAAAGCAACACATGGTCATGACTTTGTCAGGTGAAACTATTCACATTTAACTAGGAATATTGTATCTCCCTTTGGACATTGTTTTTGACTAGAGTTGTGGTAAAGACAGAACTGCAGGTGCAGGTTTGTGGTCCTGGGAAGAGTCTTTTGTCTCCATCTGGGTGCTGGGAGGCTCAAAATGTGCTCAGGCTCAGCACAAGATGAAAATGTCCCCCACTAAATGCAGCTTTTCAGGCCTGAATGATCTTCTTTACCCATTTGTTTACAAATCTATTTTCTCTCTCTCCTTCTAGAATGTGAGTTCCTTGAGGGCAAAATCTGTATTTTATTCACCATCCAGTCATTCATTATTCATTTTTCATTTATCACCAGAACCTGACACACAGCATACCCTTAATAAATATTTATTGGCTGAGTAACCAACAAACTGATTTCTAAAACAGAATATTATTACTAATCGTTGGGAATTATTAGAAGAATAAATTCAAAATGATCCTTTAGGCTATTTAAACTAACTTACAGATATCTCTTGACTTATGATGGGGTTATGTCCTGAGAAACCCAACCTAAGTTGGAAATATCATAAGTTGAAAATGCATGGAATTCACCTAACCCAGCAAACATCATAGCTTAGCCTAGCCTATCTTAAACATTCACAGAACACTTATGTTAGCCTATAATTGAGCAAAATCATCTAACGCAAAGTCTGTTTTATAATAAAGTGTTGAGTATCTCATGTAACTTATTGACTACTGTACAGGGAGGAGGAGGAGGAAGGAGGAGGAGGAAGAAGGAAGAAGAGGAGGAGGAGGAAGAGGAAGGAGGAGGAGGAGGAGGAGAAGAAGGAGGAGAAGAAGGAGGAGAAGAAGGAGGAGAAGGAGGAGGAGAAGAAGGAGAAGAAGAAGGAGGAGAAGAAGGAGAAGAAGAAGGAGAAGAAGAAGAAGGAGGAGGAGGAGGGTTGGACGGGTCTACAATGGTTGCAAGTGTATTGGCTATTTACCCTCCTGATTGCAGGGCTGCCCGGGAGCTGCAGCCTCCTGCCCAGCATCATGAGACAGTATCCTAACATGTATTTCTAGCCTGGGAAAAGGTCCAAATTCAAAGTCAGAAGTATGGTTTCTACTGAATGCACATGCCTTTCACACCATCACAAAATCAAAAAAAAACCTTAAGTCAAACCATCATAAGTTGGGGGAGCCTCTCATGTCTTTATGAAAGGCTCCATAAAATTGCTACAAGGTCAGATAATGGGGCACCTGGGTGGCTCAGTCGGTTAAGCATCTAACTGTTGATTTTGGCTCTGGTCATGATCTCTCAGTTCACGGGATTGAGCCCTGCATCAGGCTTTGCGCTGACAATGCAGAGCCTGCTTGGGATTCTCTCTCTCCCTCTCTCTCCCTCTGTCTCCCTCTCTCTCTCCCTCCCCCCTCTCTCCTCCTCCCCTTGCTTGTGCTCCTTCTCACACAAAATAAACAAACATTAAAAAAACCCTTTTTTTTTTAAAGATCAGATAGTCCTTTTTAACTGATTATTTTTTCCTTCATCAATCCCTTTGATTTTCACCCCTAAAAGCTTATCAAAAAGAGGGGATATATTTTCACTCTCTAAATAGAGAACTAAGCACTCTAGTCTTCATTGTAAGGTATTCCGTGGAGACCCACACCCATCCCATCTTCCTGCCATTTCTGCCAAACAGCTGTCATAGAAGAGATCAAATTCTCAGAGAATGCCTCATAGAACCTTGTAGGGGTCTAATGTGAGGAGGTGAAGCTTAAATAATTGATCGTGGTAGAAAAGTACACCCCTTACTCTCTGATCAGATGCTCTTAGGAGAACACAATCCCCCAGCCCCTGCCCGTTTCTACCCCAAACAAGATAGCACAGACTTTTCCAACTGCCACATAGCTCAGTTCTTCTAAGTGCTCTCTTGATTCTTCCACAGTTTGGCTTCTTTAGAGGCAGTAACTAGTGCTCTCATTTTTGCCTCTATTTCTTTCCCCTGTTTATTATTCCTGTCTATAAAATGCTGCCTAAGCAACACATTGAGTTTCATAGCATAGTCCAAAGTACATTATGCTGCAAGGAGTTGAAAGACCTGGGTCTGTGACCTATTGTTGAAATTAGCCAGGTAACCTCCGGGGTTCAATTTCTTCACTGGTAAAATGAAATATTAATGCCTGGGCCATTCATCTAGCATCACGTCTGTGGGATCAGAATGTGATGATGCATGCTAAGGTGTTGCAGAGCAGACAAATGCAAAGCATAATTATTTTTGGTGTTTTCGGACTCTGCACCCCCTCTCACAGACCTAGTGCTACATTTTCCCATTTGAAGTGGGTGAATCCACCTGGAAGGAAACTATTGCATAAACGAGTGTGTGAAAAACATTTTGAACAACTGAATAGGAGAAAAATAACTGAACTTCTCCCATGGAAATAGTTTGCGTAAGAAATGATCCTTTGAGTAGTTTCTCAGAGAACCACAGGATATAAAATCAGAAGATTTTTCTTTTAGTCTAAAAGTCTGATTTTAAAAGATAGAAATATAGAACCAAAGCTCTATAGTAGGGAGAATAAAAAAGACTACACCAAGACAAAAAAGTGTATATATATACATATATGTATATGTATATATATGTATATATATGTATATATATATATATATGAAATAAATATTAAAAAATAAAATCATAAAAAATTTAAAAAAACATAAGTGCAGTCAACACTTGAACAACACAGATTTGAACTGCATGGGTCCATCATACGTGGATTTTTTTTTAAGTAAATACAGTACAGTACTACAAATATATTTTCTCTTCCTTATGATTTTCATAATAACATTTTCTCCTCTCTAGCTCACCTTATTGTAAAGATGCAGTATATCATACAAAAATATACAAAATATGTGTTGACTGCTTATGTTATCAGTAAGGCTTCCAGTCAACAATAGGCCATTAGCAGTCGGGGTTTTGGGGACTCAGAAATTATACACAGACTTTCAACTGCGCAGGGGGTCTGTGCTCCTAACCTTCACATTGTTCAAGTGTCAACTCTATGTGTGTAACTAACAGTCTTCCAGGTGGAGATATTCAATACTGACGCCTCAGGAAGAACTTAATGAGAGGTCACCACATTCCAACTGATGTGCAGCTCATGGAGATACAGAGGGGAACCCATTCTGGCTTTCTACCTCCAGGGAGCTCTCTATCCTCTACCTTTTCCGAGGGGCACAGAAAAATATCCACGTAACTACCATATAGTGAGGTATGTCCTCCCAGGATGTCTTTGGAAGAATACAAAAGGGTTATCTCAGACCTGTATTCGCGTAACTACGTAGGTGTCATGGGAAAAAAAATCTCAGTAAGAATTTCCACCTAATTTTAATCTTTCCATGATTCAGAGGACAAAAGGGAGTGCAGAAAACCATGCAGAGCAAGACACTGTTGTGACAAAATCAAAGAGGACAAGGTCCTGTCACTGAGTACTTACTGAACAATATCCCAGCACCAAGGTGGGGAGACCTGACCTATTTTCCTTATGACAGTGACTTAGGAAGATAATGATCACTCTGCTATGGGTTTGGAAGACCAAACTTGAGAAACGAGAATTGTCAGCAAAAAACAAACTGCAAAGTAGCAAGTACTAAATGTGGCCCATTTTCTTGCCATTGATGTTTAAACACCCAGGCCAGCTTTTCCGGAATGAAGGCCTTAGAATATTTTGCGTTATGTGAAAAGTTCCATGACAAATGTTGATCCAGAGGTGACAGATCACGCATTGAGCTTGGGTGTTTTTATTTCCTTTAACTCTCTCTAAATGTCTTCGTTCTCTACAGGGAATGGTGATGAAACTCCGGTGATTGTTTTTCAAGTGAGAGACATTTTCTGTCTCTCACGGAACCCTATCTGGTCTCTAAATCCACTGCCCTTACTGTGTCCAGGGGTGAGTCTCTGTGAGACTCCTACCTTGTAAGACATTCTTAACACGTGATGATACTTCTCGTTCTGTAGATGTAGAAGGTGGGAGGAACCAGCTCCCTCCAGTTCAGCTCACAGAATTCCAACACAATTTCCGTGATCACGGAATGGAGATGTTGCAATTGTCCACATATTCTGATCCATTTCAGCTCTGCTGGGTAACAGAAATCCAAACACTGGACCTATTCGATCTAATGAGTACAAATGATATTATCAAGGCTTGTTTGTGTGGCTATCACACCAGATAATGGTCAGGTTTACATACCGTGCTAGGCTGTAACAGATGCCACGGAATGTTCTTCACCCCACATACGGAGTTTTCATAACTACTTCGTGATCTTGCATGACTTTATGCAACAGAACAGCTTTACAGAATTTCATTTTATTTTCTAATTCCTCAGCGTTCGCACAATTGAGGCTACATAAACATTCTGTGAACACATCCAATTTCTAATTAGATTGAGTTTCTTTCCCTTTTGATTCAAAATAGTCTCACTGCACTGGTTTACCTATTTTATCTGTGTCAGATATGCCAGAAGGAAGACTCACCGTGTCCATTTTTAGTATCTGCTCCTGTTCAACTCAAAATAAAAGCTCCTCTTTCCCAGGTGAACCTGGGCCGCTCTGCTGCTAATATTAGAAATGAATGACATCAACATGGGGGAACAGGACACTTAGCTTTGTCAGTCAAATGCTGGAAACCCTAAATCTGAAATCAGAGCTTCAGGAAAGAGTTATCTGGAAAAGGGATACAGGTTCTTGAGAACACCACGATTGCATCTCTCTCCCTCCCTCTCTCTCTCTCTCTCTCTCTCTCTTTTTCCTGTAGGCAGGACTGTCCCCTCCATGAACGCGCGCCTGAACTTATTTTAAGCCGATGGTTAGTTCTGTGACAGAAGCATTAAATATAATTCCTAGTGGCATTTTGTGAAGCATCCGTCAGGCTCTTTTTGAATTTAAAGCAATAATGGAGCGGTGAGAACTGAAATCAGGGGTCACGTAGGCACAGTATTACAAGCCACTCCCAGGCTGCCGTTCCTTTACAAATCACAGATGCCAAGGGGCGCCCTGGTGGCTTAGTCGGTTAAGCATCCGATTTCAGCTCAGGTCATGATCTCGCGGTTCATGAATTCGAGCCCTGCATAGGGCTTTGTGCTCACAGCTCAGAGCCTGGAGCCTGCTTCAGATCCTGTCTCCCTCTCTCTCTGCCCCTCCCCCATTCATGCTCTGTCTCTCTTTGTCTCTCAAAAATAAATCAATGATAAAAAAGAAAATTTAAACAAATCACAGATGCTAAGAGGGGAAGATCAGCAGCCCAAGTGTCTTGTCTTAAATTGTTCGCTCCTGAATACCCATGTGTTGGACATCATTCACAGTTGTAAACAGCTCGGCAAAGAGGAGTAGCTAGCTAAATTATGTACCTTGCGTTTGGCCAGGAAAGCAACACAATGTCGCCTGGGACACGGGGGATGACTATAAGCACAGGAGTTTGGCTGGACCTGTTTTCATGTGCTCAGGTCATTCTGTCATCTGCTGGCTCATCTATTGGAACATCTTTCTGATCCCTGAATCACACCCTGCTGTTCTGAGGTGCCTCACCTGGAAGTTACTAGCCAAATCCAGGGGATGGATTTTTTTTTTTTTTTTTTTAAGAAATGTACATTTAACCTTTCTTGAAAAACCCAGAGCCAAAGTAGTGTCTGTCTGTCTGTCAGTCAGCTGGTTTTGATGGTTATACAAGCGCACACATTTTGACAGTCGTGAAGGTAACTACAAATGGTAATAATACTTTCTTATGAGGGCATCGTTCATCACTGCTAGCGAGTGAGTAATGACTCATTTGGAAACCACCAGGCACAAAATTGATGTAGCCATGCATTTTGATGACAGATATTGTCATGCAGCGGAATGAAACTGTGTTTCATTCCTACTTTCACTTAAGTAGCAACAAAGTAGAATGGGATTCTATCAGATGCTTTGATTTAGTGGTTTCAGTCTTTTGTCAGTTGTAAATTCCAGCTAGATTCTCATTTTCACTGAATATACAAAATCATCTGCTGACCTATAGATTCTAGAGAAGTCTAAAGAAGCATGGCAAAAAGAGGCTTCCCTATACTTAATTAATTAGTTCAGTAGTGATACACCAAGTTTCAGCTATAAACCAAGCCTTGCATTAGGGGTGGGAATCGGCTGAGTAGCAAGATAGTTGCTATTCTCATGGAGCTCACATAATAGAAGGGGAAACAGATATTAAATAGTGACTTAATAATCTGATTGTAATGCTAAATAAAAGGACACTATGCCCTAAGTATAAAATTGGGATGTTGGGAAGCTGACCTGGTCTGGATGGTTAGGAAAAGCTTTTCTAGGGAAGAAGCATTTAACCTGAGATCCAAAGGAGAAATAGAAAGTAACTTAATGGAAAGAACAGGGCTTAGCATTCTAGGCAAAGTGAACAGAATGTGCAGATGCTCAGAGGCTGGAGGAAGCATATGTAATTGAAGAACTAAAAGAAGGACAGGGCAGTGGAAGAGTAGAATGTGAGTGACTCTAGGTGAGTGGTGGGGGTCACAGGAAGAAGATGAAATAGGGTCTTACAGGTCAGGTTATGTTATCAATTTTAGACTTAATAGGACAGAATTATGGAAAACTACTGGAAAACGTAGAGGAAATGGGTTGAAAGGAAGGCACGAAGAGGAGCTAGGAGGCTGCTTTGTTAATCCTGATGAGAAATGATGGTACCTTGAATTCCGATTGAGCAGAGATAGGAGAAAGGGGGAAGTTTCCAGATATTCTTAGCAGGCAAACTCTAGAGGACTTGGTGTTTGGTTAAAGATGAGGGTGAAAGAGAAGAAGTAATGGGCCATTCTCAGATTTCCGACTCTGGCAGCTGGGTGAAGAGGGGTGCTTTTCACTGAAGTAGGGTTCATTTAGGAAATAGAAGGGTATGACTCACCTTTGTGCATTTGGGCAAAGAGATTTGCATGAGATATCCAAGCTAGTTGCCCGGAGCTCAGAGTAAGGAGAGGGTGTTCTGGGTACAGAAGGTAAAAGGGGCCATGGGCTGGGGCCAGCTGTCAAGGGAGAGAGTGTTCAGTGAGAGAAGAGGGGCCAAGCCCAGCCCTGAGAAGCTCCACATTGTGCGTGGCAGAGAGGATGCACGCAGACAAAGGAGACCGAGAAGGAGCGGCAGAGATGTAGAATGGGAAAGTGTTGGTGGAGAAGCCAAAGGTGGAGGTGGTTTCAGTGGGGCATGAGTGACCAGCAGTGTTGAAGGCTGCAGAGCGATCCAGACCCGGGAGGAGGGAGAAATGCCCTTTCCTGTTCAGCCCTGCGGGGACTGCTGGGACTCCCGCAGCAGTCATCCCGGGGGCCGAGAATGGGAGGCGTGGAACAATGCTCACCAGCCGCGGGTGACCTTGTGCAGGGTACTTAGCCTTTTGAAGCCTCTCTCCTCAGTCATATGTGCAGATATTAATAGCCCACTACTTTTTTGTTTTTGATGATTAAGTGAGAAAATATAAATGCAGCACCAATGCCAGCATGTTTCAGTGTTCAATAAATGTTAGTTGCTCTCTGCCCTTATTTCCTAGGAAAAAATGGTGCCTTAAACACGAACCCTGGTAGGGTTCTGGTTCTGGTGCCGAAGCTGGTAGGAGGCCACTTCTGTGACTTGCAAGGCCAGCTTCGCTTCCCCGACCTTAGGATCCTCTTTGTGCTTAGACATTGTGCTTAGACACTGCAACCATCCCGAATCTATTATGTGCAAATTGGGGGTCATTTTGCTAGAATCGTTAGAAAAGTGGGAAGCAGGGGATAAAGATAGATAAAGGAGACAAAGGAGAAGGTGGCACTTTGTTGGCAAAGGCAGTTTGGGGATGTCAGGTGGGTCTGAGGAATTTTGAACAGTTCTTCTGGGATCACCAGGAGGGATGAGATGGAGATATGACATAAGGTTGTACGGATAGGGCTATACAAACTTGGGTGTTCTGCAGGGGTGTGGCGGGGACTGAGAAACGGTTGCCCAGGTCTAGTTATTGCTTAAATAAAAGTTATTCTGCTTTTACTATCTCAAGGAACCCAAGACATCAGAATAGCTGGAAATCAAGAACTCAGATTTTCAAATCAGAAGAATCTAGGACCTTTATCTGAGGGGCACATAATCTGGAGGTTCACGAACTTGGAATGGAAAAGATACATTTTTGTTTTTCACCAACTTCTTACTGAAACTTAGCATCTCCTGCAATTATGAATATAGGCAAGAAACCATAGAAGTACCTATGTTACTGGTGACTGTGCCACCAACAGAAATTATAGGCATTTTTCTGTCATCATCACAGTTACTTCAGAGAGCTCAAAAAATTACACTCCTCGTCCCTGGAAATGGTGGTATTCCACCTGCCCCTAGAGCTGGTTATTTAATATACTAATAAAGAAATGTTTTACTAGGTTACAAATTCGGATTTTAGGTATTTTGAACTGTATTTCAATTTAATTGGAATCCTGTGTATTTTAGGTTATATACTTAACAGCTATTTTTCTGAGGAGTCTGTAGGCTTCACCAGATTGCTAGAGGAGGGGGGTCTATGCATCAAGAATCTTGGATACAGATTAAAGATAAAGGTTGTTTAAAAATGCCTTTGGGCATTCATCTGCCACAAAGCAATGTGGGTTTGCAAGCATCTCTTTCAAATTGGGAGGGAAGACATTCCTGAAAAATATTTGAAAGCAAAATTAAATATGCAAAACCCCACTGCTACTATTTAAAAATGTGTGTAATGTTGCTGAAACTGTTAATGTTCTGATATCTCTATTTGTTTCATTTTAGTAAGTTAAAAAAGATTTCTTAGGCCCTTACTGGATTTACTTCCAAAATCAGGCCCACTGCTTGCGTTCTCTCTGCTTGGACAAAAATCCTGGTCTCTGAGGTCTTACATTACGGGCTTCATCCACCCACCTGCGAGGTGGAAAAGCCACGTTTACCCTCTGAGGAAGAGGAGAGAGGAGAGGGTTTGCCAGTCTTGGGGCTCTGGGGCCTTAACAACAAGTGGCTTGTCTCATGCACAATATTTCTTGTATAAAACACTTCACTTTAATGTGATTTATTCGTTCAACAATTTCATATTCCATTTCATATTTTTGTGTTTGTTTTAATATAAAAGTATGTTTCCTCCCTAAATCTTCAAGCAAGCCTTTTGTCTCAGAGATGCCCCATGTTGGTCCCATGGCCTTACTGGGTGCCCCTGGGCATTCTCTGCTGTCCCCGTTTGAAAGGCCTGGCTATAAACTACTGTCAGTCATTTACACCTTAGTGTGAAAGAGATTCAAACCTTTTTCTTATATCACTTTGGAGAGATTTGAAGGAACAGATCAAGAAATAAAGCACTAACTATCTGAGGGAGATGGAGAGGACAATGAAGGTGGGATAGAGGGAGGAAGGAAGCTGGGTGAAGAAAGCAGGCCCTCCAAAGGGGAGAACCCTCTTTGCCCCTTCTAAATTTCATTCAAGATCACATCTCTCCTCATGATGGCATGGTCACACTGTCTTATATATCATACACATACTTGCCATTTTCAAAGCTAAGAAGAGAAAAATCGAAAGGTTTCAAAGTTTTCTTCACCCAAATGGTGATGATTTCTTTTCAAAGAAATTCCACACGGTGAAGCAAAGGTAAAGCTTTCCTTGGCATCCGCTCTGTAACGAGGGCTATGATTAGTTTCCACTGTAATGAGACGTGCAGCTTTCAAAGGCAAAATGTAACAAGAAAGCACCTGCAGTAGGAGCTCCAAGCTCCACAGCCTTTCAGTTCCATTTACTGTGGGTGAATCCGTTGCTTTCTGGAGAGAAGGCAAAGTCAGCAATATGATGGAGACGGAGGCATGAACCGGACCGGGGGGCCGGTTGATATTTAGGAATGCGCTTTCATCAAAAGTAAATGCTTTCAGCCGTAAGGCATCGGTTTGCCTTTCAGTTTCCTTGACAGAGGAATGGAAAATTAATGCCTGTTTTCTCTGTGCGTTCACGTCTTTCACATCTGCTGCCAGGGTGCCATGTATCACAGCGCGTATTATACTTCATTCTGCACAAGGTTGTTGCTCCTTCCAGACGGAGCTCTGTGAGGCTCGGGACTGTGTCTAATGCATCTGCTCTTTCCAACACGCAGCACAGGGCTGGGTGCAGAGTAGGTGTTCGGCGATGCTCACGGTGGGTGCTCTGATGCCAGTGTTGGCTGCGGCTGAAGACTGCATTGTCACTTGCTTGTTTTGCTCTTGTTGGCTAGGGGCGCTCTGTGGTTTACTGGAAAACACCAGCCAGCACAGTGCAGTGGTGGAGTATGACACAGAGCACAAGTGCCTCTGCCACGTCCTACGGGTGAAGCCCTGGGAAAGTTACGGAATCTCTCCGTGCCCCATCTGTTCCTGGTGATAATAATAGCAACTACCTCCCAGGGTTGTCGTGAGGATTAAAGCATTTAAGGCAGTGTGCTTGGCACGTCGTGGTAGATGCTGTCTAAGTGCAAGCTGTTATCACACAGACACAGGTTGGAATTCAAGCTGTGGTCCTGGGCATCTCGTTTCACCTCGTACAGTTTCCCTCTTCCGTAAAATGAGTTTCTCCGCTCTCCCTGAGGAGAGGGACACAGTGGACGTTGAGGCCTCTCACTCTTTTTTTTCCAACCGATACAGGTGTTAGGGCTGCTTCTCCTAATCTCACAAGAGGCCAGAGCTTAGGAACCTGCTTAGCAGGATGCTTTCTGTCCCGACCCATACCTTTCCTCTTCTCCCCCTTGCCCTTCTGCTAAATCCTGCCCTCTGGCATTTACAGCCTCAGAGCCTTGGGGGGGGGGGCGGTGCTAAAGGAGGAGTCACGACCAGGGTCTACTTCTATGCTCAGTCTTAATCTTACACTTTCTTCCAGCCAGCTCAGCATTTTAAACCACCTGCATCCCGACTTCTCCATAGCTACTGCCAGGGCAGACCTTTGTGCCCAAAGGCTCCCTACCTGCTCTTTGGCCTCTAGGTTCTCTGCTGTTCTTTGATCAGCCTTACCACCTTCTTATTTGTATGCAGTAACTATTGTTCATGTCCTATCACCTTTCCTCAGTTACAAAGTACTCAATAGGACGCAAGCCTGATCTGTGTTTGACTTTATAACAAAACATGTTGCGCTATGAGGTACAAGTAAATATTTCACTGACTAAATGAATGTTCAAATGACTAAGTCTGAGGAGCTTTTCTTACCTCCTTGATGCGAACTTCCAGAGTTAGATATTATTTTAGTCCTAATTGTTTTGTGTTTAGATTGGCCATAAAGATTCAAGTGGCCTACTAAACGTCATGGTGCAATAAGGCATTAAAAAGAAACAAAAGGCAGGCATATTAGAAAGGAGTAACTAAAACTCTCATTGCAGACCACATGATTGACTATGTAGAAAAATCCCAAATAATTTACGAAAAGGCTCCTAGAACTAATAAGTGAATTTAGCTAGTTTGAGGATATAAGGTCAATATATAAAAGTCAAGTGTATTCCTAGCAATAAACGATTGGAATTTGAGATTGAAAAAAAAAAAAACACTACTTGCAATAGCAGCCTAAGACTGAAATATTTGTTTACAAATCTACAAAAACATGGTCAGTATCTATATGCTGAAAATGACAAAACACTGAAGAAATGAGAAGACCTAACTAAATGTAGAGATACTCCAAGTAGATGGCTTGCAAGACAATACTGTGAAGATGTCAATTTCTGTCAATTTGATGTCTGAAGTAAATATAATCCTAATTCCTATCCTAGCAATTTGTTTTATAGACATCAAGGTGATTCTTAAATATATATGGTAAGGTGAAGAAACTGGAATTATGCAAAACAATTTTTTTTTAATTTGAGAGAGAGAGGGGGAGTAGGGGAGGGGGGCAGAGGGGGAGAGAGAGAGAACCCCAAGCAGGCTCCACACTCAGCTCAGAGCCCAACTCGGGGCTCAATCCCACAACCCTGTGATCATGACCTGAGCCGATTTTAAGGGTTGGACACCCAAGCGACTGAGCCACCCAGGCGCTCCTTGAAACAATTTTAAAAAGAACACCAAAGTTGGAATGACTCACAGTACCTGATTTCAAGATTTTACATAAAGCTAGAGTAATCAAAGTGGTGCGGTATTGTTAAAAGGAACGAAGCACATAAAAATGGAACAGAATAGACGGTAAGTGGAGCAGAATAAACAGGCCAGAAATAGCCCCATGAGTATAGTCAACTGATTTTTGACAAAGGTACAAAGATAATTCATTGGAGAAAGGATAGTCCTTGCAAGAAATAAGGCTAGAACAATTGTTATATGGAAGCAAATGAATAAGGTTACAAGCCTCACACCTTATACCAAAATTAAAATGGATCAGACATCTAAGTGTAAAACAAAACCACAAAACTTGTAGGAGAAAAAAATGAGAAAAATCTCTGAGTCTTTAGGTTTGGCAAGAGTTTTTAGATGTAGTACCAAAAGGATGATCCATTAAAAAAACTGAAAAATTGGGCTTTACAAAAATGTAAAAGTCTTGCTCCATGAAAGGAACCAGTGGGAAAAATGAAAAGACTAACTGCGCTGCAAAAACCCACTAAAAGATGGCCAGCGTACTGAACAGCACTTCACCAAAGAAGATATTTGGATGGCAAACAAGCACATGAAAAAATGCTTGGCATCATTGGACACTGGAGAAATACAAATTAAAACCATAATGAGATACCACTACACGCTTGTTCGAATGTATAAGATAAAAACAAAACCAAAAGCGAACACAATGCCAAGCATGGGCGAAGGTGCATTGCTGGTGGAAACACGAAACGAGACAGCCCTCTTAATCATTTTGAGAGTTTCTTACAAAGTTAAATATACCCATACCGAATGACTCCACAATTCCACGCCTAGGTATCTACCCAGGTGAACTGAAAACGTATGTTCACACAAACAGCTAGAGGCAAATGTTTATAGCAGCTTTATTCATAATCACCCCAAAGTGGAAACCACCCAGATACCCGTCAACTGATGAATGGATAAAGCAAGTAGGGAGCATTCACACAGTGGAATATTATTCAACAATAAAAAGAAATGAAGTTTCGATTCATGATTCACACGATAACATGAATGCATTTTAAATGCATTTTGCTAAGTGAAAGAAGCTAGGCTTCCAAAGCTACGTATTGTCTGAGTCTACTTCTATAACATTCTGGAAAAGACTGTAAGGACAGAAAACATGAATAATTACTAGGGGTTGGAGGTGGGCGGAGAGGACTGCAAAGAGGCGGTATGAGGGAATTTGAGGGGGGGCGGTTATCGAAATGTTCTGTATGGTACACTGTGGTGAACTGACTGCAATTATCAAAATCCATACAACTGTGAGAACACAAAAAGTGAATTTGACTCCATGCAAATTAAAAAAAAAAAATCTACCAGGCTGTCAGAGGAACCCAAGACGACGTGCACACTGTGAGAAACGAATGTAACTGTATGGACAAAAAAAAAAAACCTGACTTCACTAACTTCAGAAGAGTCTATTGACTGGAGACCATAAGGCTAAGAATAAAAAGAACTGTACCCAAACACTGAACTCTAGTCGCCAAATTTGTTTCTCGCGGGGGTAAGAGTAATTCTGAAGTTACAGCTGACAAACAAGAAATGTAGTGAGTGAACAGTAGACCCAGAAATGGAACAAAAACAGGAGAAAATTGAGGACCCCTTGAGGCCAACATCCCTGTATCATTTAATTTCATTTTATCTGTAAATACCCTCATATCGCCAGAACATTGGTTTTTGTTTGTTTGTTTGCTTTTTTTACTTTCTACTTCAGCAAGTGTTTACTCAGAAGCTGCGAGGATGCATCAAGAGTTAGTAACTGACAAGCAACTAACAAGAGTTAGATGAGGATAAATGAAGGCTCTTTCTCTTCGGAATCATAGATAAGGGTGCCTGGGTGGCTCAGTTGGTGGAGTATTAGTCTCTTCATCTCAGCTCAGGTCCTGATCCCGGGCTGTGGGATCAAGTCACACTTCAGGCTCCATGCACTGAGCCTGCAGCCTACTTAAGATTCTCTCCCTCTCCCTCTCTGTTCTCTCCCCTGCTCATGCTCTTTCTCTAAAATAGATAGCTAGATAATTCGGTAGCTAGACAGAATAACAGATAAAAAAAAAAAAACAAAAAACAAAAAAACCTATCCTGGTGGCTGTGAAAATGGAATGCGGTTGGCTCAGGGATGGGAGCCAGGACTTACAAGGCTATTCACAACTAGCTTCACTGCTCTCTATCCTACTCATAGGATAGCCGTTATAAATGGCTAATGATTGGTCAGGCTTAAGTTCTGGTTTCAGTTCATCTTCATTCTTCCACCTCTACTTTGGTCTTTGTATTCTTTTTGATATCTTAGTTTGCTATGTCTCCGAGTGGGGACATTGCATCTCATTTGATGGTGTCAGCCGTGCAGTAACACCAACAGGGATCTGTGCCTGTCACTCAAAGAACACCCGCCACAGCCATGAGAATTTCTCTCTGTGCCAATCCTTTCTGACTTTATTTCATACAAAGGGGAAGCCCTTTTTTACAGATCCATGAAAGGATCATGAAAGGAAGGGAGAGAAGACCACCAGTCTCTCGTGAAACTGTAAGGAATCAGATGAATACGTTCTTTAGGATCATAAAACAAAAATCTTATTGAAATCCTCTTGAAAATGGAATCAAAGCTACCTTTCCTTGGGCTTGGGTAAAGTTTTACGCATGCAAATCATTTTTAAAAATTGACTTCAGGCATTTTAAATTAATCACTGCATGGCAGCTATGGAACTCTGTGAAATAACTTTGCCTTATGCTTTTGTGAATTAATCCATCCTAGGAAACTAAAGTAATTGATTTCAGTTGGTTAAACTCAATAGTGGTACTTCATTCAAGTCGACTGACTTAACTGGTTCTAAGCAAGATTTAGATAACAGAAATTCATAGGATAGTGCCAATATCGATGGCAAAAGTAGCTGGGGACCTGACAATTCTTTGATGTGGCCCCAAAGAAATCAGTTTCCAACACCAGAATCACCATCGTATGACAAGAAGGAAAATCATTATGGAAAGTACGTGCAATGGCAGTCAAATAGCTGCTTATTTTAATAAAACTCCAATGAAGCCTAATTTTTTGACAATTCAATGTTGTCAGTTGAGGAAAGCTTTGGATCCACTTTGTACCCTCCTGGGTATTTGACATCTATATCTTTGACTTTTAAAGTGGAAAAGCACAGGACACATGCGTGGCTCGGTCGGTTGAGTGATGGACTTCAGCTCAGGTCATGATCTCGAGGCTGGTGAGCTTGAGATCCACTGGGCTCGCTGTCGTCAGCACGGAGCCACTTGAGATCCTCTGTCCCCTCACTCTCTGCCCCTCACCCCCCTCTCAAACAAACATCAAAATAAATAAATAAAATGGAAAAGCACAGCTAATTATATTTTTCACTTATTAGGTAAACAGAAACATGCTTTAGTTATTTTCCCTATACCTGAACTCAGCTTAAATTTTTTTTTTAACGTTTATTTATTTTTGAGACAGAGAGAGACAGAGCATGAACGGGGGAGGGTCACAGAGAGGGAGACGCAGAATCTGAAACAAGCTCCAGGCTCTGAGCTGTCAGCACAGAGCCTGACGCGAGGCTCGAACTCGCGGACTGTGAGATCAGGACCTGAGCTGAAGTTGGCCACTTAACCGACTGAGCCACCCAGGCGCCCCTGAACTCAGCTTAATGATAGCAATTATTTATAGGGCACCTATCACATGCCAGCTTCATGCTTGAATTCATAATTCAAGCATATAAAGGCCAGTAGTCTTTCCAAGTAGACCCTCTTGGGTCCGTTTCATCTGGGAGGAAATGGAGGCTGAGAGAGGCTAAATAAGGAGCCAAGGCCCCACACATCTGGCGCTGGGCAGGGCCGGGGCAGAATTCTGTCTGTCGCTCAGGTGTGTGTTCTTCCGCTGCACCTTGCTGCCTTCATGTGGCCTTTCCAACTGAAATGACCCAACCATCACCTGTTTCCTAGAGGGATTATTAGCAGGACTGGGGTCTCTGCCTGGCTTGGATCATTTTTGGAGACCTAGAGAAGAGAGAAAAGGAGTTTCTGTGGCTCCTGCTAGGCATGCACACCCGCTCCTGATGTCTGTTCTGGATCCCCCACACCCTGATGGCCAGTTTCCACAGTCTCCCCGTGGTGGGTGCCATGGCAGCGGTGGGGGCCTGTGAACTGCCATTCAGCTCAGGCTTCTCCCCATCAGCCTTCACATAGAGACAGCAGGGGAAGAAAATAGAAGAAAATGTACAACTCACATTGGTTCAAAATGCAACAGAACTTTGGAAAAGGGGAAAAAAAAATGAAGTCATCTTCATGCTTTGCTGAGTGGAGATGGGATGACCAATGGGGCCTTAACAGACCTTATTCACAACTTGTGGGGTGTGGGGACAAGGGCTTGGAAAGGCGAACAGAAAGGAAAGTTGGAAAGAGCTGAGGTTGTCTTGTCTGAAAAAGAAGACTGGACCAAGAATGATTTTTAGTGTAATTCAATCCAACAAACACTTTGGAACTACTGCAGGCCAAGGAGCTCAGGACATAAACCTGAATAAACTGGATCTCCAAAGCAGATTATTCATTTGTCCAGTAGATGTTTATTGAGCACCTACTGTTAAGGCAGGCACTCTTCCAGGCAGTGAACAAAACAGATCGAGTGCCTGACCTCATAAAGCTTACGTTCTAATGGGGCAGTCCACAGTGATCAAGTGGCACAGAAATAACTTCAGTGAATAAGCTGCTTTCAAAGCATGATGCTGCAAAATGGCAGCCACTCTGAGGAGGTGACCTCTGAGCAGGGACCTGAGGGACAGGAAGGAACCAGCCTTAAAAAGATCTCGGGGAAGAATTCTAGGCAGACAGATAAGGCCCTGAGGTAGGGACACATTTAAGGAGAAGAAAGGAGGTGAGTGTGGTGGAGGGGTGTGTGTGTGTGTGTGTGTGTGTGTGTGTGTGTGCGTGTGTGTGTGTGTGTGTGTGTGTGTGAGAGAGAGAGAGAGAGAGAGAGCGAGAGAGAGAGAGTGCTGAGGTTAGAGAGGGATGGCAGCCAGGACTTACAAGGCTATTAGCAACCACCTTCACTGCTCTCTGTCCAGGCACAGGAGAGAGAAATGGTCCCACAATTGCTCTGGTCTGTATACTAAGAGCTGTTTTACTGAAATAGAGCTGTAAACAGAGCAGACTAACCTTCCCCAGAGAACTTTTGGAAGAGGACTGAGATATGGCGGATCAGGCTTCACTGGGGGCCAGGCCATGCCTCCCCTCACTGCTGAGGTTTTGGTGTTTGGAACCTACGGTTGCCCCATTGCACATCTCTGGGGACACATTTTATCCTACATGCGTAACCTCCTCTTCCCAATTGTACAGTTCAGTGGTCCTGTCTTGGGCTCCCCGCTTCCCCTCTGCACACCTCTTTCCTTTACAGTATTCTCCCTTGCCCCTTCTGGTCTCAAGTATCTTCAGTTCTCAGGCTCTGTCTCCTGTCTCTTTATCAAATTCCACACTCAGCAAAGTCTGAACAACTCTTTCTCACTAAGGTGTAAAAGACCAACAGGATAGAGTACTGCTTGGGGTACTCTATGGTCCTGAGGAATTAGGAAGAATGGCTCTTTGCATTTGCATCTGTTTGGAATGCTTTCCTCACATTTCACTCGATGTTTTCACCCAAGACCCAGCCCCCAAATTCCTTCTCAAGGAGTCTTCCTAGGGATGAGCTAATTACTTCTTTCACAGAGCTTGCGGCTCAACTCTGCTTTTCCTGTGTTATTGTGTGTTGTCTGGATGATCTGTCTGCCCATAAGCTCATGGACTTGTTGAGGATAGATCCCATGTCTCATGAATCTGTTCCCAGGCCTTGGCATGATGATGCCAGGCTCATTGCGACTGACTGACCTAGGAGATGGGAAGGCTCTTAAGAGCTGGTTACTTTGATCACAGTAGGCTATGGTCTTCACAGAGTTAAGTTGAATTAAGACTTTTTAGAAAATCTTCCTTCCTTGATAGTCCTGCATTTATAATTTTTAGTTCTTCAATATTATAAGTATTGCTGCTTAGATTTCTACCAATTTAAGGTGCATTTGTCGACAAATTCCCTCTTTTAAAACCCAAAGACTCCAGGGGCGCCTGGGTGGCTCAGTCAGTTGAGCGTCCGACTTCGGCTCAGGTCATGATCTCATAGTCCGTGAGTTCGAGCCCCACGTCAGGCTCTGTGCTGACAGCTCAGACCCTGGAACCCGCTTTGGATTCTGTGTCTCCCTCACTCTGCCCTTCCCCCACTCATGCCCTGTCTCTTTCTCTGTCAAAAATTCATAAACATTAAAAATATATATAAAATCCAAATATTCCAAATAGGATTAAGTCCATTCATTTATACTCATTTATTGTGTCACTGCTCTGTGTTAAATATTGTCCCATTGCCCACACCAAAATACTGAGGAGTTTACAAGGAAATGCTTTTCTTCCATATAATGAATCAAGAGTCCCAAGTCAAGACCTGATAATCCTACTTCTTTTTCTTTTTAAGTTTTATTTATTTAAGTAATCTCTATACCCAACGTGGGGCTTGAACTCACAATCCTGAGATCAAGAGTCACATGTTCTACCGACTGAGGCAACCAGGTGCCCCCTGATAATCCTACTTTTAATAATCTATCTAAAAGAAACATATAGACATCTGGAATTAGGTTTAAGTACAAAAATATTGATTATAGTCATTATAATCATTCAAAAAAACTACCCAGTAATAGGAGAAGAATCAAATTAAGTTTCATCAATATCAAGGATTATTATGTAACCATTTAAAATTATGTTTTAAAAGGTTTTTAATTTTATTTGAGAGAGAGAGAGCACACATGAACGGGGGAGAGGGGCAGAGGGAAAGAGAGGGAGGGAGGGAGGGAGGGAGAGAGAGAGAGAGAGAGAGAGAGAATTTTAGGGAGACTCCAAGCTCAGCATGGAGCCTGATGTGGGGCTTAATCCCATGACCCTGGGATCATGACATTAGCTGAAATCACGAGTCGGACACTTAACCAACTGAGTCACCCAGGTGCCCCTAAAACAATCTTATTAACACAAGAAAATGTTTACATTACTATGCTAAATGAAAAAAAGCAGGATGTAAACTTTGTTGCAATATGATCTTTAAAAATTCATGGAAGAAAGGCTAGGAGAAAATTCACTAAAAATTCCGATATTGATGGTCCTTCTAGGTGATAATGATTGGCCTTTAGTTTCTGTATTATTTTCTAAATTTTTTGTACTGAGCATTTATTGCTTTTATAGTGGAAACAAGAAAGTTACTGTACTTCAAAAACAGAACCACCTCCCCCTAGATGCTAAGATCAACCACAGAAAGGGATGGGGACAACTTCATGGGCAAGATGAGGCCAAGCGTGCGTTGCCAGGGCATAGAGGGCAGGCTGGCCGTCTGGGGATGCTGGCCCCTGCAAGGGATTATTGGCAACAGTCGCTACCAGGCAGTGGGAGGGTATAGGAGACGCATTTTAGGATAGCTCTATCTGGCCTAGGCCAAGCCTAAAATAGAATAGTGATTTCTTCATGTGTCGGCAAGTACACGACAAAGGCTCTGGTCCCAGCCTGACTGTACAGCGAGCAAGAATTGCCTCCCTGGGTTTCCCCATACGGGTAGTGAGCTTCTAGCCTCAGCGGGGTTCACTTTTCTTTGGCCATTTTTGCCGTTTAAGAGTTAGTTATTAGTGTGGATTATCACCATCCAGCAATGTTAATTAAGCAATCATCACCAGGAGCTGAACCTTGGAGGCCTGGACTATAAAGTTTATAGCAGATCTCCAAAGGCTATAGAAACCCAACCCTGACCCTGACCAAGAACAAAGCACCCACCTACAGCCTGGGACTCCCCGTGAGCTCTCTTGAGCTTTGCTCCTGAATCTCAAGTTCAAATCTTTTATGGCTGACACCTTCCTTTCTCATTCTCCCCTAAAGAGACACACTTAGTAACAGCAAAACCATCAAACTGTTTTTTTTTTTATTTAAAAAAAATTTTTTTTGACGTTTTATTTATTTTGAGACAGGGAGAGACCGAGCATGAACAGGGGAGGGTCAGAGAGAGAGGGAGACACAGAATCTGAAGCAGGCTCCAGGCTCTGAGCTGTCAGCACAGAGCCCGACGCGGGGCTCGAACTCACGGACTGCGAGATCATGACCTGAGCTGAAGTCGGACGCTTAACGACTGAGCCACCCAGGCGCCCCACCATCAAACTGTTTTGTGTAGACTCATTTCTGACCAATTTCCTCCTCCCCTCTATCTCCAAAAAAAAAAAAAAATTTACAGTTGAAAGTAGAGACAGGGACACAGGGAGGTACAGTGTTGGAAAGTGGAAGGTGGAGTTAGCAGCCAAGACCCCGCTGGCTTTAAGGCTGGGGTCCACCCCTCACAAGCACCAGAATGTAGTCCTAATCATCCTCCCCAAGCCTCAATGTCTTCATCTGTTATACAGGGCCGGCCCTAACCTGCTTACAGATTTTCTACATATAGAAAATATACAGAGCTTTAGAGTTCTTTATAAATGTCATTGACATGATAACGACCCTTGGGATTAATAGTTTTGGGAATGGCGGCCTACGTCAAAACAAGTGGGGGGGGGGAATCCATTATGAGTGTGCTTTCAAGGGAAACAAGGGGCTTAGGTCCTATGGGCTGATGGACAGATTTTGTAGCAAAATCAAATCATTCACACTGTTAAGAACTCGGCTGAAATGTTCTATACAGCCGGTTACATGGGAAAAAAAGGATTAAGAAATGCTGAACAGAAGTGAAGACAAACATTTTGTGAAGAGAAAAAGGTTCTTAGTCTTTGTTCATTGAGATCTGCACTCAAATTCAGGTCAAGAAAAGAAGTTAGGAAGTGATTTCACTTAAATTATAAAGGTAATGAATAATGTGTATAGGGGGGAAGTAAGGAAAAATTGGACGGAGGAAGAAAAGCTAAAATCGCATTGAACCGAAGTTTCTTTGTGCAAATGCAAGTTGTTTTATAAATAGTTCTGAGACTCCTTATTTCATTCATTTATACAATAAATATGTGTTCAACATCTCTGATGTTCAGGGGCTGACAACGTAGTAGAAAAGACAGTCATAGTCCCTGACCGCGTGGTCTTTAAATCTAGTTGAGGAGGTAAGTATTACACAAATAATTATGTTATTACATTGTGTTATTACAAAGGAAAAGAATAGGGTAGAGTGAGCACATGTCCTGTGTTGCCAGCAGTCCAGTGGATCACAGCCCAAAGTATCGCCATTATAAAGCCCCTCAAGAAGTTACTGTGAGACCTTAGAACCAAAAAGGGGTGAATTTATTCTGAGCATTTAAGATGGAGAGCTAGGGCTCTTAAGGCAGTCCTTTGAACACTTGATTAGGGCTAATTTACCTATTCTCTATAAGCCTTCGTTTCCACATCTCTAAGATGGGTATTTCCTAGTTTTGGTCTCATAAGATCACTGAAGCCAACTTAAAAAATTACTCATGCAGAAAGCCTAACTCAAAGCCCAACAAACAGTAAGTACTCAATAGGTGTTAACTATTATAATTATCTTAATAGCTATTATCTAACAGACATGAACTTAGAAACTTGCAAGAGATTTTTCTGGTTGGCTCAGAGTCAAATTTGTGGCCCACAGGACATCAATTTGTTTGTCATCATAGTGTGCTTTTTAATCTCATTCTTGGCTCTTGGTCACTACTCTTTTTTTTTTTCTTGACTGAAATAATACATGGTATGGGTGAATGGACAGATGGAGGAAAGAGGATTGGCTGGATAAATGAATAAAATCTCTCTAACTAAGTCAAGAAATAGCTCTTTTAGCTAGACAAATAGTGCTCAGGAGTTGGACATTTGCTCCACAATTTCACAGAACAAGGAGAACCAGGACTCACATTAGCTCATTCCTTGGCTTTTATATATTTTCAGCCATGAGCAGGTATATTGATTCCAAGTTAACAATGAATAGATCTAAATGCTACAAACAACAACAACAACGACAGCAAGATTCAAGTAAACAGCCGACCCACTAGGTAGATTTAGAAAACGTGTTACAGGGGTACCTGGGTGGCTCAGTTGGTTGACCATCTGACTTTGGCTCAGGTCATGATCTTACAGTTCGTGAGTTCCAGCCCCACATCAGGCTCCGTGCTGACAGCTGGGAGCCTGAAGCCTGCTTTGGATTCTGTGTCTCCCTCTCTTTCTGCCCTCTCCTGCTCATGCTCTGTCTCTCTCTCTCAAAAATAAACAAACATTAAAAAAAATTTTTTTAAAAAGGTGTTATAGATGAAAATCTGCATGTGCTTCTACCCTCTTTTGTCTTTCTTTCTGTAGATATAGTACAAAGGAAGCTGCCAAGGTAATTGCATTATTGAGTTCAGCCAATGGCTACTTACGTTACCAGACCCTTGGATACATATACACACAGGTGATCTTTCCTTTAAGAACTCTAGTATAGAGCTCTTGCTAGCTATAATGTTGTGCATTGTTATTTAGGAAAAACCATTGTAAGGTAGAGCAAAAATCCTAAATCTAGAAATGGAATACATGAATTTTGGTCCCATTTAACTAGACACCATACATTTTGGTTAACCCAGATTGGCCTGTTGCTTGATACATAATTCTTTATGGGGAACCCCTCCTCTTTTAACTTGCAAAGGTGTCCTACTTTGAATGATAAATTATGTGGTCACCCTAACCTAATCCAGCTACTAATATGTGACCTTGAGACTCAGACTGAAAGGAAAATAGAATCCTCTTCTGCCAGAGAGAGGAAGAGAAGACAAGAACTAAGTCAGAGGTTAAGTGCCTAAGCACTTCTCACTTTCCCTGACCTGCCCACTGTGGTTAAGATTGGCCAGAGGATAAGGAAAGATTAAAAATAACCACAGAGGGGCACCTGGGTGGCTCCATAGGTTAAGTATCCGACTTTGGCTCAGGTCATGATCTCACAGTTTGTGAGTTTGAGCCCTGCATTGGGCTCCCTGCGGTCAGTACAGAGATCATTGTGAATGTTCTGTCTCCCTCTCTGTCTGTCTGTCTCTCTCTCTCCCCACTCCGCCTCAAAAATAAACTAACATTAAAAAAGAAAGAGGGGGGAAAAAAGGACTAACCAGAGAGGTTTGTGGGAACTTCAGACCATGTATTTGCTCCTTGGGCCCCAGGGTTCCCAGGAGAATTCCAGGTCCTGGTGGGACACTTCACAATAACCTTGTGTAGCCAGCAGAGCAGGAAGCACAGTGGTCTGGAAGTTTCCAAAGCTGCTTCTCACTCACTGACACCATTTTAGGAATAAGGAAAAAGGAAGGAAGAGAGATCCATAATAGAAAGTCTGGTCTTTAAACTTTTTTTTTCAAGTTTTACTTATTTTTGAGAGAGAGAGCATGAGTTGGGGAGAGGCAGAGAGAGAGGGAGACACAGAATCTGAAGCAGGCTCCAGGCTCTGAGCTGTCAGCACAGAGCCCGATGCGGGGCTCGAACTCACAGACCGTGAGATCATGACCTGAGCTGAAGTCAGATGCTTAACCGACTGAGTCACCCAGGCACCCCAAAAGTTTGGTCTTTTAAATCAGAAGAGACAGAAGTAGCTTCATATGGGAGACATTAAGTTTCCCCTCAACAGCCATCAGCAAGAATGGAGACCTCAAAGAAAAATAAGATCAGCTATAGGAAACAGATAAAGTCCTTTTTTTCTCCCCACATCTAAATGGAGGGGGCAAATATCATCCTATCTATATTTATATCCTCAGAGCTCAGCACAAGGCCAGGGGCAGGCAGGGGCAGGAATTCAACAAATTCCTGTTGAATGGAGATTCTAGCTTCAAATCACAGGGGGAAAAAAGGACAAGAAAGTCCTGGACTATTTGAGTATAATCCTGCACAAATATTAAAAAGCCTTCCTGAAATAATATTCACAGCTATAGTTACCATAACAGGAGGGAGAAAGAAACAACCAAAGAATTCAGAGAATCATCTTTGTCAACTACTGAGCCTTAGACAGAACTATCTCTCCCCATGGTATCATATTCCAAGCTGCTCTCCAATATTACAAGGATTTAGCCTTCCTTGATAGCACTTTACATAGGCTACTGCCAGAGGCAAGCTAATAGAGTATAGTCTTTATTGATCTTACTTAGATAAGGGAATCCCAGTGTCTCAATCTTTACCAGTAGAACAAAGCACATCCTGAATAATTACATATCATTGCTTTGTCTGCTCTGCAAAAGGAGAAAAAAAATACACTGTAGATTTATCATTACAATAGTGGATGTTGGAGGAATGTGGATTCAGTTATTTGAGAACCTATTTCTTTAACTCTGGGCATTTTGATGATAATTACATCTAAATTCCCTAAAATAAACATTTTCAATGAACATATTGGTAATCCAAAAGGATGTTTACAAAAAGAGCTTGTGTGAAATTTGGGAATAAACCCATTTCTTTTCTCTCAGTGCACAGAAAAATACATCCCTTGGAGTAAGCTGTTAATATATTGTTTCTATATCTAGATTATTAGATTCTGGTAGTAATATTAGTCTCAAGGATTATGAAACACTATGATTATTGCTTTTTGTAACATGGTTCCACCCACAACACTTTTTCTTTTCTTTCTTTCTTTTTTTTTTTTTTTAAAGCTAAATGTAATTTGCTTTCCCAAATCCTTTTCTAACTCGTGTAAAAAATAAAGTTGAGAATCTTTAGGGAGACTTTGCCCTTTTCTCTTAATAGTGCCTTGCCAAGCAGTCATTCTTTTACAAATGTAAAGAGGAACTGTTTTGGAATTAGTTTTAAATTTAATTTGGCTCGTTTTGGAGAGAGTACCTTGGGAAATTGGCTATACGCCTTTGTTGCTGTTCTGCAAAAAGTGCGGATTCCACTGGGTGGCTGGGGCCTTGGTGCAGGGAATCGCTTGCCAAAGGGAAAGCGGGCTCTAATTGTTAGACAAAGAGAATGGAAATCTGGGCTCAGACCCTCCTGGTGGCATTTCTGTGGATTAAATGAATGAACTTGGACACTGATGGGTCAAAGTAGCCTCATTTCAACACCAAGATGCATCTATTAGCTGAGCCACCCTCAACTGGATTTCACTGCCTTCCTATAAAAATAGAAAAAAGAGACGATCAAAACCCAATTCAGTGACCCATTAGGTACATTTTCAATGTGGAGGGCTGGTCCAACCATAGAACATCCAGTGTAGAACTGCTGTGAAATCTAACTTGCGGCTGGTTCACCAGGATCTGTGTGTTCTACGCACACACGCGCGCACACACACACACATACACGCATAAAGCAGAACTAACATCTAAAAAGTGGCCAATATCTGTAATAGGGAAGAAGAGTTAGCCCTGAAGGACACTTTCTGGATAGTGTTTCTTTTTATGTTCTATCTCAGCTTGAGATTTTCTGTTTATTTACAGAAAGTCCTCTAATTTGATTCAAGATATTTATGAATAAGTGGTGGTTGAGTCAGAGGTCATCTGCATCTAAACCTGGGGATCAGGCCACCGACAAACAAGAATTCTATAAGCCCCTTGGGAAGGAGATTTCCTTAATAGAAAACCTTAAAGATCAGTAATTTCCCTCTGTGCAGCCATTCCTGAGGATTTATTGAGTAGCCCTTGGGTATCACTGATTCAGATTCTGGGGGTATAGAGGCAGGGAGGCCACCAAGTAGACAAGAATCCATGTATGACAATGCAGCATACAGCAGAGCTAAGGAGGAGGTGGGATGGGAGCAGAGAAGAGGGTGGGGACCTCTGCTTGGTGGTGTTCGGAAGAAGCTTCCCAGGAAGGAAGGCTCTGAGCTAAGTAAGACTTGGGGGAGGAGGTATTCAGCAGGTAAAGAAGTAAGGTAAGGTGTTCTGAGCAGAGGAACCAGTTTGAGCAGAGAGATGCACCCAAACAAGAAAGTACATGGTGTGGTTAACAGATGAACCATGGGTCAAAACAGAACTGGGCGCCTTGAAATGGCTAGAAAGGTCAATTGGGGCTAGGGTCAGAAGGGCTTGAATGCCACGTTTAACTAATTTCAAGTCTAACCTGTGGGTGACATGGATCTATTAGTATTTAAGCAAGGATAAAATATCACCCAATTTGCATTTCAGAAAGATACTGACAGCAGTGTGGAGGATGGATTGGAGGAGGCAGTGATTGGAGGGAGCGAGATCATTTGGGAGGTGATTTTTGTAGTCTGAAGAAGAAAGCATCAGAGTCTAAACCAGAGCAGATGCCTTTGATTGCCAAGACTTCTGTAAGGGACCTGGGGTACAGGATCTGTTGTCTTTGTAGACTGCAGAGCCCTACAGGCTTGCAAAACCATTGCTTGTGTGCTTAGTGAATGAAGGGAGCCAATCCAGGAAACATCCTCAGGAAATGCAAGCATTTTTTAGCAGTAACATCAAACCTGAATCTTATCTCTTTTCTGTCACTGACAGATAACTTATTTTCCTCCCTATGGGGCATCAAAAACAAATGAAAAGCTCACATTTGGGAATCACGTGAAGAATTAACTATGGATTCATCTTGACTCTCAAGTGCTTAGAACTGTGGCCATCACAAGGGTCTCCCTTACCATGAGGTGCATGGGGGCGTAACGCTGCCTCTGTGGGATAGAGAGAATAACAACCAATGATGATAACTGGGCTGGATGATGGAGGGCAAGCCCCCAAAGGAAGAGTTATGGTTTAGAAGGTAGTGGAGTAATATGGTTTTGCTTCTGAAGTGGATGATTGCAGATTGTTTTACAATTGAATGATTTTTATCTCTCTGCTCCTGGTGATGGAAAATGCTGCCAGTGATAAGACTTGCCCTCCTCTTAAATTTTACTTTGTGGTCTCCTTTTCTAGGCAGATTCTTATTCATCAAAAATGGCTTCCGGCACCATCGGAATGGTTGGGCTCAGTACTCTGTGCAGCGTGCATTTCCATCTCCAGCCAATTTGGGCATCTCTTTAGGGGGGTCATAGTCTCACAGACTGTGTTGGCAGGACTCGGGACACACAGACCTTCCCCTGGATGACTTTGCTGCGTCCTGTTATTACCAGCTGCTTGCAGTATGCTGTTGCCTCTCCAGTGAGAACTCACTGAAGACAATCCTGTCTTAGAGTTCTCAGCCTATAATAGAGCTTCAGCACATATTTGGTGACAGAGCTCTTGTGTGGGTTCCCTGAAAACCCACAAGATGGCCCAGGTTCTACCGTCACACATGCCCCAGTCTATCCCACCACTTCCTTACCACACCACCATCTGCATCCCGGAATGGAAAGCAGGATTGCTTCTGCAAAGAACTTTTTCCACGGTTTTTGTGGGTGGCCATTCCATACGGCACACCTAACATGACTGAAACACCAGGAGGACTGTGGGATCCTTGCAAACAAGCAGCCTCCAGGGGCTTCTTATATTTATTAGCAAGAGGGGGAAATGCAGGCTGCTGGTCGAGGAAAATAATCATGGAAAACAGGAGTGTAAGCTAAGTAAGAAATTAGCTACCCAGAGGTTCCCCCAGATACCAGCAGAGTCCATGTGTATGGGGGGAGGGGAGCATTGAAGAAAGAGAGCGTGGTGGGCAGGAAACTGATGTAAAGAAGATGCAACCCAGATTACGTGTCTAGGTCCTGGCCAGTGTGACTGTTCAGTCCTAAAACAAATCCGCCCATCCCTCAGTGCTATGGGTCAGCGGTCTCCAAAATGGACATATGCGCCCCTTCAGACAGCCTGTTGCCGTGGAGACGAAAAATTAGAAGTTTGCATGTTTAATCCTTTCTTTTAACATGTTCTACTTTTTTGTATATTCTATACTTACTATAGTATTAGCATAGTAGTACATGCCTATATCTTAAAAATAAGTATTTGTGTATCAGAAGCGCCTGCTTTTCCTGATTAAGACGCACAATAAATGCAGTGAGAGACATCTGCCATGGTACAAAGAAGCCACATGTTAGAAGTCTTGTTTTCAAGGGCCTACATTCTGGTTAGGGAGCTGAACAAACAGATACACCAAAACATGCACTCGGTAGTTGTTTTTCCGCAGGTAAACACACCCACAATTAGCACGGCAGTGGTTCTCAAAGATTAGGACAGATGTGGGGAAAAGAACTAGAATAGAGAGGAGAAGTAAAAGCATCCCTCTAGGGAGGTAATAGGATGGGTCTCTCTGAGGGTTTGAGGTTGTCATTTGTGTGCAAATGGGGTTCTTCAAATACCAAAGGAAAAGCGTCCTTAATGTCTTTGTGGAGGGAAATGACAAGGAAACACAGACATCTCCATACAGGCTGTCAGGAGCCAAGTCATTACAGTTTCCCAGGAGGCGGGGAGTGTTCTTATAAAGCAGAAAAGAAAGGCACGGAAAACTCTGATAATTCCATTTCTTTACAAAGGCAGCTTGGCTTCCCACGTGAACCATTCTGGAGCTTTTTATTCAAGTTAGTCCAAACTACACATGGAGACATCTCAGAAGTTTGCCGAGTAAAGAGATTCAAATCGGCACAGTAGGTAGCCAGGTGCTCATGGTAATGTTCTTTTTACAGAGAACTGTGCCAACCTCTACATACGCCGCCTCATTTACTCCTTATGTGTGAAAACCATAAATTGGTATCTCCCCCATTTTTCAGAGAACACGGAGTCACAGAGAGTTTCAGTGACCGACGCAAGGTCTCTCCGCTAGCAGTGTTAAAGTGAGAGTGCATCCGACCCTGCCTGAGATGCCACGTCATGCAGCTCTCAAAAGCTTTCCAAGATGGCGCCCACCTTCTGATCACCCAGTGTGGTTTCTGGTAGCCAGAGTGTATTACTTCTCTTGCCTCGAGGCACAGTGGCGATTCCTACTCTTTAGCACAATATTTTTACATGTACACATCAATATATTCTAGTAAATACCACCAGACTAGCAGCCAGCAGTCATCCCAAATGTTTTATAATTCTACCATATGTGTTTGATTGTGTCGTTACGTCGCCTGTCCTAATTAAGATGAAAGGAATCTGAATCGAAGTAACTGGTTATGTGAATGCCAGAGCCACCAAAATAGAACCACCATGAACCTCAGTCTCCCCAGGCCCAAGGCTATTTGTATAAACTTCCTGAGTGATTACATGTCTGCTGTCCACCCCTACGTTTACAAGAATTGGTGTTGCAATGGTTGAAAAATTAATATTCCTGTCAAATATATTCCCGGACTGATAATGTTTATCCAGAGAACTTGGGGCAGTGGAATGTTTTATACTTTATTACATTGTGTATTTGCCACGAAGCTTTAGATCCTTCTACAGTGTTCTTTTGGTCCTATAATTGGTGGCAGGGCCTGAAGTCATGGAAGGCACAGAGGAGTAAGTAGAGATATTGAACATTTTATCTGGTTGACTGCTCCTGACGTGTTGTGACTGAGATCTCCGGTAACAGAGGCTACCTCTAAGCAAACCCTGGTGAGAAATGTTTGCCTTGCTCCGGTGGGAAAGATGCATGTTAACAATAGGAGAATGAAAGTGTCTTCCCTGTTCGATATTTCTATTTTGAATTTTGGTTTTATAGCTTTCTGGGGGTTTTAGTCCAACCAAAGTAAACAAAAGAGAGTTTCTAACTGCTTTTTAGAACTTGCATAGTCTACATGTTGAAATGGATCCATCCGAGCTCGCTCCACCTGCCTGTGACCAGCAAGATGAGTGCCAGCTATGCATGAAAAGTCATCTAGAGCCAATAAACGTATTAAGATGATTAGAGCTCCCTTCAGAGAAGAGAAACAAACCAGCCCTGGCCAAACAGGGATGCTCTTCGGCCTTTCAAGATCATCTAAATGAGGTTTACTGTCCTTTCAGAGCGCCAAGCTTGGGCAGGACTGAGTAGGTGCATGGTAGTAGGGAACACAAGATGTAGAAAGAAGGAGGCATCCGTCTCTATGGTCCTTTTCTTGCCTGCCCAATCTCCCAGGCTCACGCCCTTGGCAGTATACATGTGTAAACCTGGAAAGAGAGAGCTTCCTACAGTGAAACACTTTGTGCTGGGAGTGTTTATTTGAAATCCACAAACTATTGTTTCCTTAGGAGAAAAAAGGAAAGAATAGAAATTGTAACGCCAGCTTCCTTTTGAAAAGAGTTGGTTGAAACCCACAGCTTTCACAAATCAAAACTCGTGGTTTTGAGACCGCAAGTTACAATGTGGCTGAAAATTTATTGATTCGGTACACAAAGGGAAGAATGAGGCATCGTCCTGAGAAATGAAAACTCGGCTGTGTATAGCGAGCGTTTGTATCTGGAAGGAACGATTGCAACACTCTTATGATTAAAGAGTGTGAGTCCATTACTTCAATATTTTGAACAAAGAAGCTGAAGAAAACTAATTTAGGGAAGTTCTACTTTACATCTGAATGTCATATGAAGCAGAATGGCAGAATACTAACAGTAGCTTGCATGTAAAATGGCTCACCAATCACTGTCTTTGGCTATTTGAGAATATTTCGATGTTTGCAAAGAGCAGCTTTCAATAACACCGGATGATTGACATATAATTATTATGTTCATTTATATCCTGGGCCATTTCCAAGTTTCATTGAACACTGGAGCAGGAACTCCTACTGCATTCTTTCTTGGACTTGAAGAGGACAGAATAAAACCGGGAAACAAAAATATGCAAAAACTGGAAAATAATTGGTAGTTACAGGGATGCGTGCAGAGACTACATTCGGGGTGCTGCACTGAGGGGTGGCATGGAGGGTGAACAGCTTCACGTGAGGCAAACATGTCAACTTCCTCTATGTGATTTGGTCTCAAATGTTTGTTGTTGTTTTTTTCCCTCTCCAGCCTCCCAGGGCTTGTCTTCACTGCGTTCAGTACAGTTCAGAAGTTGGCAAATGGCCGTGGAGGCAGTTCCCTCCCTGGCACAAATCAGCCAAAGAAGTTTCTCTTCACCTCTCCTCTGCCCAGCGTCAACACTGTGTGATATCCCCAACGGCCAAAACACCTCCGCTGCTTTTTGTTCCTATCTTAGCCCAACTGCCCCCGCCACTTCTGGTCCCTACCTTTGAAAATAGATTTCACCCTTGTGGGCTCATTTTTAGAACATGGTAGAATCAACATTTGTCTCACTCGAGCTCCCTCACTACTGCTGAGCTCTACTCCACAGGAATCTAGCAGAGAGCACGCGGCTAATAAAAATGGACTGTTGATTTAGCATAAGCCAAATCTTGCCTCCAGAAAACAGCAACTGTGTATTTGCATAGCACTGTCTCATTTGAACCCAGTACATTCATTATTCTCACTTAAAGTGGGCAGGGTAGGTATTGTTCTCATCTCATGGATCTCATTGTTCATCTCATCTAATGAATGCTCCGGGGGTTAACCGACTTTGCAGAGAAGAAATGGAGGGATGGAGTCTGGCCTCAAACCCAACTCATTGATGCCTGGACTTGTATTCTTGCCCTGGGCCATGCTCTCAGCTGGTGAAGAAGAGGTATTAAAGATAAGAAAAATCCTTCTCTCTTTAGCATCTTCTACTTGGTACTGCTGTGGTGACCGCTTTCAGCTTGGCAACTTAAGACAGGTTCCAATTTGTGCAGAGGAACAGACTCATCACCTATCCCTCAACTCAGTCAAGCTCTGTGCCTTCGAACACCTTGTGTTCAACCTTCCCTGGAACGGGGGAAAGGAGGGAGAAATAAGACCTCACCACTTATTCTGTCGCACACTGGCTGTCATTATTTAATTCGGAGCATTTATTGAGAACAGAGTGGGTGTCCTCTGCTGTAACACGCGAGGATGGGAAGCTTGATCCTCGCGTCAAAAGCACTGTCCTGTTGTTGGCAGACACAGACAGTACTTTGCAATAACTGCTGTGGAACAGCAAAGCAAGAGGGAACTAGATGCTGACGTGTGCAGTGTGCTTGCTGGGGCAGTAAGGAAGGGAGTCGAGTCTGGATTAGTGAGAGGAGGGTCCACAGAAGAGGCGGGACCTGGCGGGAAGGTGGGATTTAAGCAGCCACGTGGGGGAGGAGGGTCTCCCCGAATAAAGGGTAAGGCTGCAAAAGTACAGAAGTGGAGACGAAAAGGGTGCAGGGTTGCTCCGAGGAATGGGATGCGTCTAAGGAACAAACAAACACACCAGAGAGACCATAAAGTGATGTCTTGTTAAAAGTAAGCTCAAGTCATTTTGACAGATGAACTACTCCGAGGTAAGTAAAGGGCCTCTTGAGAGAACCAGCACTAACAGTTGCCACGCCCAGCCTAGACTAGTTACGTAGGGAGGGAAAAGAGAGCAAAATGTGCCCTACAGAATGTCATATGCAGCCTAGGCACACGTTTTCAGTATCATTCTAACTTACGAGTAAAGCAACAGCATAGTTTAAAGTAGGCTAATGGAAAAATAAGCAGTAAAAAGCCTAGGTATCTCCAAGACATGCACAGTCCAATATGGTAGCCACTTACCACAGGGCGTTAGTGACCACTCGAAATGTGGCTACTCCAAAATGACAAAATACATATCAAATTTCAAAGGCTTAGTATAGAAAAAGGATAGGTCACGTCTCCTTGAATACTTTTATACTGTTTACACGTTGAAATACTATTTTTGATACACTGGGTGAAACAAAATATTTTATTAAACTTTTAAAAATAAATAAATGAGAATAAGTTCAGCCCTGTCCATCCAGAGGAGTATCATCTCCTGCAAAGCAATCCCTTTGGGAGTCTTAACGCTAATTCTCATAACCCTGCCTCGTACAAGCTGGTCTTGGAACTCCTCTTTAGGGGGGGAGCTTTCCACGTCCTTCCAACCCTGATACACATTTCTGATTATTCCCAAGAGTGCTCTAGGTTTTTTTAATAGCCAGCTAAAATGAATGAGAATAAACTCTGTTTTCCCTATTCCCTACTCTCCATTTCCTCTACATCACATGTGCCAACAATTTATCCAGTGTTTGTTAGATACTAACTAAATATGGTTTTATGCACTTTACAAGTGACATCTCTTTTAATTAAGCTGTCTTAGGAGACAGAAAACGGCATTATCCCTAATTTATAGAAAGGCCAACAGAGGCTTCAAAGGTTCATTTGACCAAGTCTCTCAGACTCACACAGGTGTGTCCCAGTCTTCACCAGTACGCCATATTACCTCTCCACTTGTCCCTCTTTTCACTTTGCGCTTGCTGTTCCCTCTCCCCAGAATGACCACTCCTCTTTTTCTTCGCTGCTAAATTTCTGCTCCTCCTTTAGAACCTAGGCTAAAATGTAACCTATTAACCAACTCGTCTAGGAAGAATCAGTGTGCGGTCTGTCCTCTCTGCGTAAATAACCTTGGTCTTTGTCTCTGTAAGAGTACCTGCGTTTCACTGTAATTTTTTGCCTGGATGATCATCTCAGTAGATTGTGACTTCTTTGTTATTCAGCTTTGTATTCATAGTTCCTTGCATGGGCTATCTGGTACCAGTAGAAACTTAATACTTTTTGAATAATTGGGTGTAGATCAAGCCTGACCCTAAAGATGATGCTAATGAAGAGATCCACAGAGTTTCTTGACAGCATATTTGAAATAAGCAGGTGGACCACCATAAGCGATTATTCTGAAAGACTTCATTGGGGTGTGCAGGTTCTAGTTTGCTTTTTTTTTTTTTTAATTTTGTTTAACGTTTATTTATTTTTGAAGGAGAGAGAGAGAGCATGAGTGGGGGAGGAGCAGAGAGAGAAGACACAGAATCCAAAGCAGGCTCCAGGCTCTGAGCTGTCAGCACAGAGCCCGACGTGGGACTCACACTTACAAACCGCGAGATCATGACCTGAGCCGAAGTCGGATGCTCAACCGACGGAGCCACCCAGGTGCCCCTCTAGTTTGCTTTTTTATTTGAGGAAGACAACACCAAATTACTGAGTGGTAAGAGTGGATTAGGTAATCCAGAAAAGCTACCCAACCGAAGAGGGTAAAAAAGCTGGACAAGATAAAAGCACATATGTTTGAGGACATCAGAAAGGGAATAGGTCAGTGTAGAATTTCTGAACCAGGTTCTGGGAGAAGCCAGAAACCCAGAGCAATAAGCTTGGCCTTGACAGCAGCTCTACCCCCAGGGGCTTCTGCTGGTAAGCAAAGGAAAAAAGTTGTAAGCTGCACAGCACTTTGGACATCCTCCCCAGGCTCGGGGACACATCAGGAGAACTGGATGTGGGAGGGTGCTTGGTAAACTCTCTCCACTTTGGTTTGGGACCCTGAGTAGCCAAACCCCAGAAGGAAGAGCAAATTGGAAATAGACTGGTCTTTGAAGAGATGCAGCCCAGCTTTGAGTCCCCCCAAGTCCTGAAACCGGATTAATATGATTTGACACTTTCCTAACACCTGGGAAGCATAGGAAAACTCCAGGCCTCGATGGCTTCATTAGTGAGTTCTATCAAATATTGCAGTATTTGAGAAACAACACCCATTGCACATAAGCTTCCAGAAAGCAGAAAAAGGGAACGTTCCTACTTCATGTTATGAGGCCAACACAACCTTGGTATCAATACTGGACAAGACCTCATGAGAAAGGAAAATTACTGGCCAATCTCACTCATGAACATGGATACCACGGTCCTAAGCAAAATGTTAGCAAATTAAGTCCGGCAGAAAATGGAAAGGATAACATATCACGGCCCAGTTAAATTTGTATCAGGGATGGAAGAGTAAAATCCTATGATCATTCCAATAGGTCCACCAAAGGTATTTATTTATATTATCATCCATACAGGCTTAAGAAAAAAAACATTTTAGCAAACTGGGACTAGAAGAGAACTTCCCTAATCTGATAAAGGGCATCTCAAAAATCCTATAGCAAGTATTATACTTATTGTTGAAATATTGAAAGCCTTCCCTTAGAGACTGGGAGTAAGAAAAAGATGCCCATTAGTAAGACTATATCTGATCAAACCAGTACAGTAAGGCTAGAAATAAAAGGTATAACACTCAGAAACGAGAGAATGAATGAAAATCATGAGCGTAGATGTAGAAGAGTATCTTTCTAAAACAGGAGACTATTGTTTGATTTCAAACCTTCCTTTTATACTGGGACACAAATTCTAAGTAGAATTTTTTTTTAAAAAACTGTTTTGGGGGAGAGTAAGCAAATACTATATCAAATTCTCTCCGGTTGCATATCTGTCAGACGCTGCTCTATGCGCCGAGGATGCCAAATTGAATAAGGCAAAAGCTTTTTCATCTGGTTGAAGAGACTGAAGATAAACAAGCAACCAGATAAATATACCATATCTTTTCATATAATGATATGGTGCAGTGGGTTACGGCTAGGGCAGTAGCTGGCAAGAGCGATTACTTTAGATGGTGGATGGGACTTCCTCTCTGAGGGGGAGAATATGAACAGTGCATGAGAATTCATGGTGAATAATGAAAGCATTTCAATTCTTTTCTCTAAACAATTTGATCCTTATGAGAATGGTGGGTACAGCCTTTAATTAACAGAACACCCGCCGACAAGGTATTTTTATTTATGAAGATCACAAACATTCTCCTTTTAATGATCCATAGGTTTTGGGGCACCTGCACACTACAGGGGCTAAGGCATTTGTTAATAATTATTTTTTTAAGTTTATTTATTTATTTTTGCGAGAGGGAGGTGGGGGCAGAGAGAGAGAGGGCGACAGAGAATCCCAAGCAGGCTTCGTGTTGTCAGCACAGAGCCCAATGCGGGGCTTGAACTCATGAACCGTGAGAGCATGACGTAAGCTGAAATCAAGAGTCAGATGCTTAACTGACTGAGCCACCCAGGTGCCCCAGTTAAATATTATTATTATCTTTGTGGTGTTCTATCTCTTCTCCCCTGTGCCACCACTTTCCACTGCCCCCTACCCACAGCCAAGTCACATGCTGTTTTGAAAAAGGTAAATGCTAGTGGAGGCTACTTTAGGTGCAGTGAGCTCTGGAATAAAATGACTTGATTGGTCAATGTCTGAGGTAGGTCTAGAACCCCATTCCATTAGGATCATCTTGCCATTTAGGATTTTTTTGTCCCTTAGGTGTAAGGAGGTGCATGGAATTCTTGTTCTCCAATTGAGAATTCCTCCTCCAGCATTGTATAGACAGATGTTGAACCCAGAACTCAGTCATTTCAAAGACAGCTACTCAGGAGAGATGAATAGATGAAGCACTTCTCTCAAATTAGAGAAGTTCTTTTAGCTTTCTTAAAGCAGCGCAATTTGTTTCCAAAGCTCCTCTCTTTTCTTAGTTCTAACGTTTCTGAAATTACAAAACTGAAAAAGCCTAAAACATAAAAGCAAAACTTCTATCAACAGGCCAGGGGAACAAATGAAGGTACCATTGATTGAGTGCCCCCAAACCATGATAGAATCTTATCAAGTTAATCTTTGCTCTAGATGCAATTATCCTTATTCTGTAGATGAGGAAACAGGTTCAGAGAGGTTAAGGTTAAATAACTTGTCCAAGGCCACCCCAGTAGAGAATTACAAGACTGAGATTCTAATCTGGGTATCCAAATTCCAGCTGAATTCCAGCAACTATTTGCCACTGCACCACATTGCTTTCTTGACCTTCAGAGATCACTGTCTCAGAATGGCTATGCCCATTTCCCGTTGTATTTCTTAAGAAAAGGTGAAAATATCCTCTTTTTAAAAGCAGAGAATCTCCCCCTCTTCCCCATGAGTATCAGAAGCTAAACCACACATCTATATTGGAGGTCTAATGGCATTCTCCGGCTTTAGACATTTACAGATGACTCTTGTTCTGGAAAAGCTTGTAACAGGGAAGTGGGGAGAAAGCATTTTCAGTCACTGTAGAGAGAGTCAACGAAGAAAAATGGAGTTTCTTATCTGCTAAGGGGAAGAGTTCAAATATCCTCTCTTTTTCAGTCCCAACTAATCAAATAAACCTTTAGTATAAAAACCTTTCATTTTATAGACAGGTTGATCTGAGAGAGTCATGAGCATACTGCCTTTAAAAATCTGTAGGTTTTTTTTTTAAGTCAGAAAATGCTTAGACTCCCCCAAATTAGCCTCTTCTATACATGACTGGCAGCCCAGAATTTCCAACTTCCCATTCCTGCGCACCTATAAATTCTGCCAATGGAATAGCCATCAGTCCTGGGCTGCTCAGGGGCACACTGCCAGCAACAGACTCCACCAGAAACTTCTGATCTTAACTGGAGCTGCTTTCTTGGGTTTGGAGAAAGCCCTTTCATTTCTAGACAGAAAACATACAAGCAACTAACCAGTTTCCCATTGTGTCATTCTTGTTACCGTCTTTGCCTGTACTCCATTTGGCAAGGGGCCAAATTTGTCCCAAAGAAAATATGTCTGTGGAGGGCAGGGGTCAACAACCCTTTTACTATAAATATTTTCAGCTTTTCATGCAGGCCATATGGTCTGTGTTGCAACTATTCAACTCTGCCCCTGTAGCACTAAAGCAGCCATAAACAACATGCAAATTGTGGGTGTGGCTATGTTTCAATAACACTGTTTCACAAAACAGATGGTGGGCTGGACTGGGACCCCCCAATTGTAGTTTGCAAAACCCTAGTATAGAATAATTGTTTCCCTAAGCCCATAAATGGGTGGTTCTCAACGTGTGGCCCTCAGATCAGCAGCATGAGCATTACCTGGAAAACTGATAGAAATGCAAATCATCAAACTTTGGCAAGTATCAGCATCACCTGGCAGGGTTGCTAAAGCAGAGAATGCTGGGCTCCAATCCCAGTATTTCTGATTCAGTAGGTCTGGGCTGGGGCCTGAGAATTTGCCTTCCTCACAAGTTCCCAGAGGATAGGATGCTGTAGGTCTAGGACCACACTTTGAGAACCACTGCAATCAACAGATGTTTTCCTACACTTAGGATCTGGGGATCTTAGGTGGTCGTAAGAATGCAGTGGTACCAGGAGCTAGAGGGGCAGGAGCAGCTGCGAGATTCAGACCTGCCTGTGCTAATCAACTTCCCGCTGGGGTGAGAGTAGGATAGCCAAGGAAGCAAAAGGAGCCAAGGTCATGGCAAGGTGAGAAGCTTCTGGAGCTGGTACTGCCAGGAAGCTCTGCAGAGGGAAAAGCTTTGAGAAGGATGAACCGTCCCCTTTCCGTGCAGCTGTAGCCACCTAGCTGACTGCATGTGCTTGTGTCCAGGCATAGGAGAGAAGAGGGGAACTTCCTAAGGCATGTAAGGAATGCACAGGGAGAATTTACAAAGACCTAGCTTGCCATAAGAGGTCTGCAGCCCCTTCGTTTTGCCCTGGTATCAGATCACATGCTTTCAGACTGGACTCGCAAGGCACACACTTGTGGAACAGCCGGGTATCATGAAACATCGGGACAGGAGTAAGGGGAGGGAACAGCCCATCAGGCTAGCTCTAGTCTCTCTTACGAGCCAGGGAGAACTGAGATTCCTTAATCTTTAAATGCCCCTGATGTGAAAGGACAGACTCATCCAAGCCAGAGGCTGGTGTGTCAGAGCTTGGATACTAAGCCCTCGACTCTCGTGAGCTTGTCAAGGGATTTGCAGGCCAGCTGGCAAGCAAATGCCAGAGATGGTGAGGCCTGGTCCACAGAATGTGAGGTATGCGGCATGCCCTTGGGGTTCTGCCAGGAAGAATGTAAATGGACAGAACTGTTTCCATGGCCATTTGGTCAAATGTGTATTACATAATTCACCCCTGCCCCGCCGGGATGCTGGCTGGGTTGAGGCCCACACTAGCACCGCCCAAAGAGCAGACTGAAGAGAATCAGCTCAAAGTCACAAGGTATTGGGATAGACAGGGTTGGAAAATTATTAGGACGTCCAGAGCTTAATGTCGGAACCAGATCCAGGACCTCTGAACCTGATTTCACTCCGGGTTCCTGTTAAAGATCTGGCTCAGATCTTGTCTCACAACGAAAACTCTAGATAGACGGTTGCACCTCCTATGCTTTTTGCTGGCTTACAGAGTTCTAGCACTGGTTACCATGCCTGTATGTCAATTGGCAGTTACCAGGAGATGGGTGATGCCACCTTGGGCTTCAAGCCCAAATTGACTAGATGTTTCCCACACGTGGACAATAGAGAGCAACACTCTGACCACAAGTGTTTCTTTTTTCTACAAAAATAAAACTCAGCATAAACAGCAAATGTTTCCAAAATTCACAAATGGAACCTGAATTTAGAGTAAATCGAAAAAACAAAACATATCTGAGGTTAATCTTCCTCACCATTTAATTTAGCCCTGAATTTATTCATTCTTCACTAGGGAAAGACTTTTTTTTTTTTTATTCACCTAGAATGCTTTAAGTAATAATAATAATAATAATAATAATAATAATAATAAAGGTCCATATCTTACACCTATCTCCAAGATCTCACCTACTCGTTCACTCACTATTTCAGGATTCAAATGTGCTCGTGTCTAAACACTGATTCACCTGCATGGCTTCCCTGTTTTTTAAATAGATCTATATTGTTACTAGTGAATATCTAGATTTTTCTTCCTAAATTGGTGAATCCAGACCTATCTAATAATTTCTATTTTAATTTTAAAAATATGAAAAATGACAATTACTTAAACACCACTGTAATTCAACAATAGGGAAAAGGTTAAGGGCCTCACACTACAGCTTTACGATGGAATATACGTGGCCATCAAACATGTTTTAGAATACGATATAGGGACACCACACACCAAGTTAAAGACAGGAGTCTGCACTTTCAGCAGAGAACATGGCGCCATCCTGAACCTCCTGTGTCATTTTCCCTCGCTCTTGGTCTCCATTCCATCCCTGTCCTCTTTGGTTTCTAACCTTTAGGCTTGCCTCTCATTCTTGCTCTGTGCTCACTCCCTGGGATTCTGTCATACCATTCAGCTCCCCTAGATTCATCCCCCAGAGTTTCCTGCCCTGGGCTGCTTTAGTACCCACCCTGCTCCATGGGTTTCAGACCCCTGGGACCTCAACCCTGCATCACCCACACACCCAGCACCCTGACCACATGTGCCCTGCCCCAGTCAACCTCTTAGAACACAAAGAGCCCGTTCACTTTTAGGAAGAAGAATTTGCAGTTTCATGGAGATTGTAGAGCAGCATGTTGGCTCTTTCTAAAAAAAAAAAGAGTCAGGCTCAGATTTGCCAAGGTCAGCAAAGGATGGAGACTTGATATGGAAGAGAAGCTGGGCTTTGTGGCCATGAATCTTGTTCTCCAAGATTCATTGTTCCTTTGGGATGTCTAAGAATGGTGGTGGCCACCACTCATTGGTAAGAAGTCTTAGAGGATCTGGGCTCAATTTAGTAAAGGAGATTTCCTCAGAGAGGTGAGGTAACTTCAACCAATGCTCTGTACCTAATGAGTAAATTGGGTTCAGTCTGACTTTGATATTGACAGTGACAGTTGAATCATTTGCATCTGTTACTTGGAAGCCTGGAAGCAGCAGAAAGGGTCCTATCATTTTTTTAGGTTCCTTCTTAGAGGCCTAGTGAGGTGATCAAATCTTTAATGATTTTATGACCAGAAAAAAATATTTCAAAAAAAATCAGATTCAATCTGCAGAATAAAATAAATACACAAAATAGAAAGTACTCACTTTAATTTATACATATACTTAATTAGCTAGACATTATAGGGAAATCGTTGCTTATGAGCATGAATACACTTCCAAAAAATTCTAACATTCTGAAAAATTTCAATAATTTACTTTGCTATGTTTATTTTTTTAATTATTACTTAAGCTTCATTTGCTGGTTTTACCTGTAATAATATTCTATCAGTTTCCTTCACTATAATTTATTTTTGCCTTCATTACTCCTGTTAGGTAACTATATCACACCTGATTTTTTTTTTTATCTAACTTTGAATCAATTTTCAAAACATGCTCTTTTGAAAAATGTATTAAAATAATCAGTTTTTACTTTAGGCAATATCTACACCTTCAACTTAGAAGTCTTTCTTTTTCCTCCATTCAGCCAAATCCTCCTTTTGTCTACAGGGGAAGGCAAACTTCTCTCACAAGTTCTTCTTTCTAGAGTAATAAAGATCTTGAAGGCATTGGAGTCCATTTGGTCTGCGTGAGTGATACGGCCTGCTGGTCAGACAAGATTCCTAGGGTAGCTTCTGTCTCATTCCTGGAGCTGAGCTTCCTCTGGTCACGTGTTTCTCAAACACTGGCATTTCCCTCTAAGCACGACTTGGAAAGCCATGAAGGCATGCTGACTGGCACCTTGGCATTGGCAGGAAGAACCAAAGTCTTATAGACATTAAAGATGTGAAGGCAAGATCTACTTCCACAAATCTTGCCGAGATTAAATTCACGAGGAGGCTGGGATGGCAAAAAGCCCAGTTCAAACAATTTTAGGCTTTCTTGTTTACTTTTCCTTCCCACAGGGTCAGCTATTGCAAAAGTGCGGAAGTAGGGCAAATAACCTTTGTGGCATCTTACACTTGTTCCTGTACCTTTAAAAGCCTTCTAGATCCCCTTACTCCTCAGGGGCCATGCTCTACTGCTAGCAGAAGAAAATCTATGTGATATATCCATTCATTTGTAAGGTTATCCCATTCCAAAAGAGATTTCAATACAATGGACGTTTTCTGAGGACTGAATTTATTCTAAAGGAAGAAAGAGTATTGTGGTTCCTGTGCAGGAGGGTATATGTGAAACAAAAGCCTGTCTCAGCATTTCTCAGACTATATTCCTTGGCACCAAGTGACATGCCTCCCACACGGGCGATCCCTGCCTCAAGAAATGTCTTCACTTCCCTTCCTTCCTTTCTATTCATTGCATTTAGCATGCTGTTCTCTTGTTTCTTCCTAAGTCTGTCTCCCTGGAAGTGGATTATTCCTATTGCACTCCATTTCTCTTTTGTGCATAGCTCCAGGAGCAGATTGTCTCTATACCGACCTCTGGTCTGGGACCCAGAACCTTCTGAGCATTAAAGGAATGTGATAAAGCTGGAGGCAATCTTGCCTTTCCCATATCCCTCTCTTTTCTATTGGGCTGCAGAAAAGACAGACGTTCAGGCAAGCAGTTGACTTCAGAAGTATTTTCTTAAAGTTAAATATAATCTTAGTCACTTTAGAATACGTTGTACAAGCCAGAGGTAAAGCAAGTGCTATGTCAGCTGCAACCGCTCAGGGTTTCTGCCATTTTCCCACAGGTGCCCATTCGGTCCTTCGATACCTAGTTTTTCATGACCATTTTCGGCAAAAGGTCAGTGCATTTATTTAACTGCAGAGCAAAAAGTGTCTACCCTTGTAATTCTTTAAGCAGACTCTTCAAATTAGGTACAGACCAGTCTCCAGCATTTGCTATTTTCTGAAACAAATCTACTCTGGAGTTCGTCTGTCTTGAAAAGGAACCACCCGAGTACTAAACACCCTTCAAAAGACATCTTGTCTAGCTGTCAGAAAAGGAAAATTCAAAGCTGCCCTGATGGTGACAGACTGTGGCATCCCTGCCAGCGTCTGGAAACCTGGATGCTGTCAAGTGGCAGAGCTGGGAGGTTTAAAACCAGCTCAGAAGCGAAAAACTCCGTTGGAAACCACCCATCTCTGCCATTGCCTATCAAGCTGGCAAAAGAATCAAACTGAGAATTTTTTTTTCTTTTTGGCTGGCATATTGAAATCTGTAAACCTCTTTCTGTAGAACAGAAGCTGTTGAGGGTTTATTTTTTCCTGACTTGAGTTAGAGCACATGGAAAGAGCCTGAAATCTAATTTTGCCAACTATCAGAGTGGGGTGGGGTTGGGTGGTGAGAGTTTATCTTTGTAGTGACGTTTCTGGCCACACTGGTAACTCGCCTTCTATCGCTGGGTCCACCGCTTTAGTGAGATGAGACGTTCTGTAAATGTCTCCACGGAGCCTATTAGGAAAGCATCTCCCGGCCTGTGTGTCTCCTAGGAGGGTACCCACATAAGAATGCCTGCATGTGAGAAATGTGACCCCCAACTTTGGGACTGAGCGAATGCTCTTGTTCTCTCGGTCACTGGAGGCACCACCCTCTTAACCACACTGTCCTGGCCCACCTCCTCATTTCCGCGGTATGTAAAATACTTACATTCCTTACATTCCATACATGCCTTACATTCCCCTCAGTGGTGGCCCCTGGGGCTGTCTCTGAAACTCCATGCACTTTGGTAGATCTCATGCTGTTCCCTCAGTCTGAAATGCTCTTCCCTCTTTTGCTGAAATCTCCATTCTTTAACCAACCAGCTCGGGCATCGACAACCTCACTGCAAATTCCCCAGTCCCCAGACTCAGTATTAAATAGTTCTTTCTGTAAGGCTCTTTATTCTTGGCTGTCCTCAAAAATTGTTTTCTTTTTCTACCCTGTTATAAGTTAACTTGGAGGCCACTGTTTCCCTCAGCAGACTGTGCCCCTTGAGTGGGGACCTTGAGAGCAGTCTATTTTGTGTGCTTCTATACCTAGCATTCTACATTATTCCTATAATATTTGAGGTTGAATACATGTTTCAGGAAGGAAGGAAGGAAGGAAGGAGGGGAGAGGGGAGGCTGTTTCACCGTTCTCCCTCGATTCCAATCTCTCTAAGGCTATATTTTATTTACCTTTGAGTTTACACCTCATCCCCTACCTCACTCAATTTAGCAATGGTTTCATATAAGTTCTCTAGGATTTTGTTTGACCTGGAGACTGAGATCTAATCCTGGTTTTCTATGAACTAGTTGTATTGTTTTGAAGGCTTGGGCCCTAGTTTTCTTAAATCTAACTCAAAAGGATTCAAAATATCATTCAGGGCTTCCCAAATGAATGCTAAGTACCAAAAGGAATGCATATCACCTCCAAAAATAAATATTGGCCACGTATAGAATATATGATTCACAAACCAAATCAAGGCACCCTGAAGGAGAATGGTGGTATTTCTCTATAATCCAAACCAGCCAAGAAGCCAAAGCTGCTACACTGTGGTTGCCTTGGTTTTCTGTTCTCCTTGCTGGCACAGAGGATAAGAGGAAGATTCTGGAGAAGTACTAAATGCGTTTAGAAGCCTCAGCTGATGGGAAGGTGTCAGGAAGCAGAAAGTCATCTTGCTGCAACGTGACTGTTCAGCGACTGACGTACTTGCAGTGGCAACCCCCGTACCTAGAATCACGAGGCATAAAAAAGGAAGCTGCTGGAAATGTGACTTGGAGCAACCATATTCTTTCAGGCACTCAAGCTAAAACCTTGGCTTCTGCTCTGGTCTGAGTGTTCTGTCCCCTCCAGTTTCATGTCTTGAATTACTACCGTCCGTTATGATGGTATTAGGTGGGGTCTTTGGTTACGAGGTACTTATGGCTTAATGAGGTCAATGCCCTTATGAAACAAACATCAGAGAGCTCCCTCACCCCCTTCCACCAAGTGGAGACACAGCGTGAACTCTGCGTCTCAGAGGAGAGCCCTCACCCAACCATGCTGGCACCACAATCGTGGACTTCCAGCCTCCTGTGAAGAAATGAATTTCCACTGTTTATACGCCATCCCTTCTGCGGTCTTTGGTTGTGGCAGCCCAAAGGCGCTAAGATGGCATCCGTCCTGGCTTTTCCCTTCAGCTCACTCTTCCACACCCAACCCATCTGAAGTAATTCCTTTCTGCTTCACCTTCAAAACACACCGGGGGCCAGATCATTTCTCCTGACCTCCACTGCCACCATCCCTTGCAAAGATCATTACAAGAGCCTCACCACAGTCTCCCTTCCTCAGCGGTCAGAGGAATGTTGCTAAAACACAGGTCAGATCCCAAAGCCGCTCTGCTCAGAACCCTCCAGGGGATTCCCACCTCCTGCCATACAAAGGCCTACTGGAGAGTCGCGCCCCCAGCCCCTGCTGCTTGCCTGGCTGCCTCTGTTATTCTCCATGGCTTCTCTCTAGACACCACCCAGGCTCCTTGCTTTTCCTCCACATTCTGGGCACGCTCCTACTCTGGGCACTGGCACAGGCTGCCCCTCTACCTGGTGCTCTTCCCTAGGATCGTGGGATGAACCCCCAACTTCCTTCAGCTCGAGTCACCTTCCCAAGGGTGCCTTCCCTAACTACTCAGTTAAAAAATAGTTTCCACACCAACACCCCATCCACCTTCCTCCATTTTTATGCCCTTACCACCACCTAATATAGTACACATTTTCCTCATCATTTATTTTCTATTCTCTCCCAAATAAAATGTGAGCCTCATGAGGGCAGGAATTTTTTTTTTATTGGATTTCTATTTTTTTGCTGTATCCCCAGTTCCTGGAACAGGGTTGGCAAGTGTAATAGGGGCCTAGGAAATACTTGAGTGAGTGAGTGAGTGCATGGCAGAGGGTAGCTCACAGAACTCACAGGGGGACGCTAGAACCCAGTTTGGAAGTGATCAGCAACCTGGCTTTTCCCAGTGTCACCTGACTCCATAGCACTGCCATGGGACACTCGCAGACTTCTTCCCAGAGGGGTTAAAACAAATGAATCAGCAAGGTCCCCTCAAACCCCCTGATAGTGGGTGGTTGGCTAGAAATCCCATAAGAAGCATGATCTGGGGGTTTTCAGCAGAAACTGTCAGAGACAGCCTTTGACTCTGGAGTGGCTTCCGCAGTGGCTCAAGGTGTTGGGAGATATTCTATTTTCTCTCCTGAGCTCCCCTCTTTCTGTTCATGGTCCTCTACTCCTGGCTGTGGTTGAGGCTGGCTTGGCTCTTGGCTCTCCTGGTTCCTGGGCTTAGAGCCACCTCGAGGCACAGGGGAGTCTGACCAGCAAACATGTTCTGAGAATCAACCATCAGCCAGGCACTGTGCTGGATTCCAGGGACCCCAAAATGAACCAGTCAAGGACTGGGCTCTCTAGGAACCTATGACTCCCCTTGGGCAGAAGAGGTGGATGCACACAGAAGGGAAACGGCCAAGCAGGACCCCATCTATGTGTTGAATGAGTGATGCAAGGCTGGAGTTCAGATGAGGGGCGAGGGAAGCCTGGGCCAGGGGTGTCCAAAGGTTAGTGGAGGAAACAGGGTTTAAGCTGCACTGAAGGGCTGAGAGAAAACAGGCCAACCCGAAGGAGCACGTTTTCTGGAAAACCCAAACATCTGTACATACTTCAGCACCCAAATTCAAGGGGCAAAATTGCGGCGTGAGTGAGGTCAGGGGGCCTCCTTCAAGCTCTGGGCTGGAAGCACTTGCCTTCTTTCTGTGTGGACTCTACATGTGGAGCAGCTTCTCGGCACAGCGGCTCCCACTCCCACCTCCTCTAACTTTTGTTCTGGGATCATGGGGGTGTCCTCTCTGGCAGACCCAAACATGGATAATCTCCACTTCGAAGCTCTGGGACATTCAGATCCTGAAGAGCTTGTAGCCTTTACTTCTCTCCTGAGTCTGTTCCTACAACTTGGTTCCAGAAAATCTATTTTCTTCATAATCTGCTTTGTTTCTTTTCCAAATTTCTGAAGTTTGTCCTGAAGATAAAGCCTCTCTGCATGTCCACATGCACATTAATCATCCTTGTTCAGAAACCCAGGCAAACTGCTCACCAGCACCTTCTATAGCACCTCCCTGGAGACTTTCCCATGAATATTTACACTGACAGTGTCTCTCTCCGTGCAACACTACTGGGACCAACCATTCCTGCCCGAAGAAAAGTTGAGGTAAGTTATAAAAATAGGGAGACGCACCGAGAATAAACCAGCTTTTCTCAGCACTTTCCATGAGCTTAGCTTGTTCTTCTGGAAACTTTACTGGGCCTTTCTTAAGTAATGAAATTGGAGAGCTATTTTCCCAGGCTGCCATGGCTTGAGTTTTCTTTGCTTCTCTGTCTCCTACACATAAAGGTGTTTCCACCTCTGCATGGGACCTCTTTCATCTCACGACAGGCATTTCTTTCCTTTGCTGTCAATTCGTCTCGTCAACTTTCATTCCCCCTCACTCTTATCTCACACACAAAGCCGAGGCTGCTAGCTTGGACTTCCTCAGGGTCCCCTCCTCCAAAGTATCCTCACTTCTTTGTTGTTGTTTTTGTGGGTTTCGCTGACCCGTCATCCTTCCCCACTTTTCAGCTAACAGCATCCTGGTTTTCCTCAAGAACTCTTGGACACTGGGTTCACATGACTTAGGAGGGGCCCATCCCACCACTAACTCCAGAGAGGGGCATGTGACCAGCCAAAGCCAATCAGTTCTCCTTTTCCTCTAACTGGAATCGTTGGTCAGGAATGAGCATGTGAACTCAGTTGGCTAAGACGGATTAGTTCTGAAAATGGTATTCCAATGAGAGAGTGCCTCCTGAGAGCCTCCGTGCCTGAGGGTACGAAAAGAGACACACGGAGCTCAGAGATGGAGGGAGATTTCGTCCTAATTCTCTTGATCCCACTGCTCTTAAAACTAGATCCATCCTTAGACATTTCAGTTATTGAGCCAATTAACTTCCCTCATTTGTTCAAGCAGCTTGTTTCATTATGCAAGCTAGTGGTTAATTTCTACTCGTGCTGTTATTTGCAACAAAACAAGGGTCCTGCCCCTATCTGGGGAAAAAGTGTCGTTCCTTCTATGGACCAATGTCTTTGTTCACATCTCCTCCTACCTCCTTGGGTAAACTTATTCTATTATCTCCTTTCTCAGGTCCAGTGCCTTGGGTTTTGCTCAGTCGTATTCTGTCCTTGCTACCCCCGGACCCTCCCTTTTCTTCCCAGCCACACTTACTGATCGTCATCTGATCTCAGAGGCTTTCCTTCTTTGCCTCCCATTACTCTTCATTAGAGTCTAGCGTCTAGCGTCTGTCTAGCGTCTTCCCTTGTACTTCATTAAAACTGTGCTCATTAAAACCAGACATGACCTTCCAACAGTCCTTTCCTGTGGCTGACCCTTCATCCTTGTCTTCTTTAACTCCCCACAGGATGTTATAGCGCTGGCCTCACCTGCCTATTCATCCTCTTTCCCGATTGTGCTCTGCGGTCTCTGAACTTTTGTTTCTAATCTCTACTGACCTGGCCTCTTCTGTCCCCCTTGCAAAGTCTGGAAACAAGGGCCTGGCCTCAGCTCTCCTCCCCTCTCTCCTCCTGAGTATGACATCATCTACTCCAGTGTTTTCCACTGTTGCTCACACACTGCCTCTACTCTTCAGTTCCATTTGGGCATTTCCAACTGCCCGTGAATACCCTGCAGACATTACAGGGGCCTCAAGCTTATGGAGCCCCACACATAGTAGATGCTCAATAAAGAACTGTTAAAAGAATAAATTAAAGCATCCTCAAAATGTAATTTTGCACACTGATTTCAAGGCATACAGAATTTTTTGCCTAACCAGCAAAAGTATTTCAAGCTTCTGTTCTTTGCAACTTTGGTTTCCCCACTACCTACCGTTCCTTCAAGTGCCTACTTGTCCTTCAAATATCAACTCCAGTATTCTTCTGGGAAACCTTCCCTGGACAATTCATACCTTTACATGTACCACACACACAGACACAATATTTTCTTTCACCCCTGCACTCCACAACATTTCATAGTTCACTTGAAAAGGAATATAGCATTTATTATATTGTTTTGATTTGGCTACTATGTTTCTGTTTGTGTCAGGAGACAATGAGCAGGTTCTGGTCTGGTCTCTGATGCTCACCAGCCATGTGATGCTGGGAAAGTCATTTACCTTCCAGAGCATCAATTTCCTCACCTAACAAATGGAGGCAATAATGTCAGCCCAGCTTCGTACAGAGCGGCTGGGGGTGAGAGGCTGCAAACAGAAGAGCTTTGCAAACTCTGCAAAGAACAGAGGGCCAGGACACTGCATTCTGTTCCCTGCTCTGCTCCTCACCAGCCCTGCAAACTAGAGTTAGTCTCTTGTTTGAAGAAATTCAAGTTATTGAAGATAGAGGATAATGCGCATGAAATTGCTTTGTGAACTGTGAGGGCCTTAATGCAAGGCATTGGTACATTATTATTTTTGCCTTACCTGATGGACTCTGAATACCAAACTAAAGTGTATCAGTGCCAACAGTCCACAAAGGGAGAAGTGAGGGAGACTTACATATTGAGTATTGTCCTTGTATATTTATATCACAGGAATGATATCGGCTTGACATTTTTAATTTATATTGCCTATCACAAGAGCTCACTTTTACTGAGCACTTACTCTGAACAGCAAGCTAAGTGCTTAGTCTCCATTAAAAAAAAAATCTAACCTTTACAAAACTTAGAAGCAGAGATTGTTAACACTCCTGCTTTACACGTAAGGAAAGCGAGGCTTAGCAAAGTTGAGTAACTGTCACAAGGGGCAGAGTGGGGCAGGGGACCCACATCGGTCTCAGTGGGACCCAAGTCGGTGCCCTGCACCACGGCACTCTGCCGCCTGTCTCTACTGAGGAGGACAAAGGGCCACTGGCGCCCAGTGCTCGGGGGTGCTGACAGCTTGCTGAGGACAGAATCCCGCTTCTCAGTTTTCTTCCCACTCGACCATAAAGGCTGTTATTTCTGCTGCAATTTCCCCCACAGGAGGCTCTTGGGCTGGAATGATCTCGCGCTACGAATGAAACCTCAATATCGATATACTTTCTAAAAATTGACGTTTGACAAATAAACACTGCTACGTACAAACTGTCACGAACAGATCACGCTTCCCAAGGCAACTAAAATGTTCTCTGAGGGGGCGCCTGGGTGGCGCAGTCGGTTAAGCGTCCGACTTCAGCCAGGTCACGATCTTGCGGTCCGTGAGTTCGAGCCCCGCGTCAGGCTCTGGGCTGATGGCTCAGAGCCTGGAGCCTGTTTCCGATTCTGTGTCTCCCTCTCTCTCTGCCCCTCCCCCATTCATGCTCTGTCTCTCTCTGTCCCAAAAATAAATAAACGTTGAAAAAAAAAAAATTTTTTTTTAAAAAATAAAATGTTCTCTGAGGGTGGGTCAAGCTCTAAAGCAGTTCAGAAACCCACGGCCAAAGTCAGCGAGGGGAGCAGGCCAAGTGAGTCTCTGCTCCTCCAGTCTATCCCTTGCTCCTCTTCCTACGTGAGGGCAGCACATTCACAGCAGAGCCACACGATCAAAGAGTTTACGAACGGGAAGTCTTTCAGAGATAAACTCATCCTCCCTCCTCATTTTCTGAGAAAACTGAGGCCCAGAGATGTTCAGTGAATTTCCTAAGGCCACTCAGCTGGCAACCATGTCATCGCTGCCTCTTGCATGCGTGACATGTAAGACCTAACTCATCTAATGTTCGCTACAACTCTGTAAGATAGGTACTGTTATCATTCCCATTTTACGGATGAAGAAACTGAGGTATAGAGAGGTTGGGCGACTTGCCCAGTGAAGGCACAGCCAAGAGTCTCTCCCAGGCTTTTTGGCTCCTCTTGACTGTTTCTTTCTTCTGGATCTTCAACAACCCACTCCATTTTCACACAGGACAGACACAGCCAGGGAACCCATCTCTTGTCTGGCTGGTACAGATCAGACAGAAGCCCTTACGACTTCCTCCTCTGATCGACGCCCGAGGAAGTTAAATTCTTCTTGTTTCTGCTCATCAAGGCCTACCACAGTGGGGACAAGAAAGGCCATTTGGTCCAGGGCCAAGGACCAGGAAAGGTCATGTTTAGATCTCTGACATTCCTCTTACAGTCTGAGAGACATAGAAAAAATGGACAAAAATTATCCTCATCGCACAGCCTAACAACATAGCTTATCTTTTTTTAAAGTTTATTTATTTTGAGAGAGAGAAAAAGAGCATGTGTGCATGCATGTGGGGGAGGGGCAGAGAGCGAGGGAGAGGGAGAATCCCAAGCAGGCTCTGCACTGTCAGTGTGGAGCCTGATGTGGGGCTCGAACTCACAAACCGTGAGGTCATGACCTAAGCCAAAACCAAGAGTTGGATGCTTAACTGACTGAGCCACCCAGGCGCCCCACAACATAGTGTATCTTAAAAAGTGGTTTTCTTTTTTTAACATAAATTCTTTTGTTGTTCCATGACTGACAATTATTTTACACTTATATTTTATGTTGATGGGGCAGATTTATAGGATATAAATATTTAAAAGCACTTAGCTTTTGTAGCTTTTGTTTTGCATTTCTCCTTTTTTTTTTCTTGTCTTTCTGGTGAGGCTCCCCTTGAGCTCTGAGCGGCTTTGACTCTCACTTCCCTGAAGCCTCTCCAAATTATTCTTTACGGAAAATAAAAATGAGATTAAGCTCTCCATTTAAGTATAGGCTGCAACAAGAGAGATTAAATCTGTCCCGATATCATACACCCTGGCTCTCAGGAAATTTCCAAGGCTTCTGCGGTGTTCTTCCCTCCGCCAGCTGTAATTGTTTTTCAGTAGATAAAATTGCTTTGTGGACTTGCCCTGTTCTGTTGGGATGAAGTAACAGAAGGAGACAGTTTCAGCTGCTCAGTTGCCTTGAAGTCTTGTGTTTGGCCTACAAGCTCAGGGCTCCTGTTTCTTCCAAGTTAAAAAGTTACTAACTGGTCAGCTGCCGCCCTGTGAAACTGACACAGGTTTTACCTTTGTGCTAATAAACATGCAACCCAGAGGCAAAGCAGTAAACAAGCAGCAAAATCTCACTATGTGCCTGACCTGTGCTAACATCCCAGGCCTGCCTTCCAGTAGCTGATGCCTTGTGAGAGAGAAGGCGGGAGAGAGAACTAGTATGAGGGGCTCACACAGCCATGATCTGAAGTCTCTCCGGGCACTGACAGGCATTCACAAACCGTTCCTAATGTTCCTTCACAGCCTCGTCTTGGCGCTCCCCAACCCCGAGCCGTCCTGCGTTCCAGCTATACCAAATTTCTGATTTCTCCCTGCAATGTTGTGCTATTTCTTTTGCCTAGCGTGTCTTTTGGATCAGAGTCCTTGTTCTTGCAGGGTCTTCTGCCACCTGGCAAACTCCTACTCATCCTTTTAAATCCAGCTCAAAAGCTCATACATAATAGCTCACACATATTGTCTGCCATGTGCCACACGTTGTTCTGAGTCCCTCGCTCGTATTAATTCAGAACTCAATGGTTCTCAAAGTGTAGCAACCTGTGCCAGCATCAGCATCACCTGGGAGCTGGCTAGAAAGGCAAACTCTAGAGGCTCACCCTAGACGGATTGGATCTGAAACCGATTCAGAGCAATTTGTGTCTTAACAAGCCCTCTAGGTGATTCTGACAGTCACTCAAGGCTGAAAACCAGTAGCTTAACTCATTTAATCCTGACAATAGTCTTAGGAGATACATATTTTAATTCACTTTACAGCTGAGGCACAGAGAGGTTAAATAACTTACCCAAGGCCATACTCTTAACTACCCAACATTCTTCTATTCAGTGTTATTCTCTCCATTTTTTTTTGCCCTCTATGAAGAAATTCCTCTCTCCTCTAAATTGTCTTCCTTTCTGTGTTCCCCGGGATGTTGTATCCAATCTATAACCTCTCTTTTCACATTCTATTATTTTTCTATTAAGAATTTTTTTTAACGTTTAATTTTTGAGGGGGGAGGGGGAGGGAGAAAAAGAATGAGTGGGGGCGGGGCAGAGAGAGGAGACACAGAACCCTAAGCGGGCTCCAGGCTGTGAGCTGTCTGCACGGAGCCGGACATGGGGCTAGAACCCACGAACTGTGAGATCATGACCTGAGCTGAAATAAGATGCTCAGTGGACTGAGCCCCCCCCCCCCAAGGTGCCCCCACATTCTATTACTGTAATAAATGACTGTTTTGCAATAAAAGTTTGGTTTGCAGGAGACCAGTGAGGCCCTCCAAGACAGGGATGTTGCAAGTAATTCATCTGAAACCTTGTGCCTCATCTGGCCTAGCTGGTCGATCAACATTTGTTTAATGAAGGAAAACATGAAACAATCACAAGGTTTTATCCACACTTTGGGGGAATAAAATAAGTTTGAAATCATTTTGAATATTCTCTAAGGAGCAAAGATTTATAGATTCGGCCTCCTTGTTTTCATCGCCTCCTGGTTATCCAGGATAGTTTTTGTGAGGAAAATTGGCTTGGGCTGTGTTCCTGCTGCGTGCAGTTAGAATGAGCACCGTAATTCATTTCAACACCTATTGGCTACACTGAGTATTTATTCTACGTAAAACCCTGTGAAAACTGAGGGTAAGATTTAATTGGGTCTTACTCAAATTGATTAACATTGCAATTATTTTAAGCCGCAATCCCGATTTTTTTCACATGGGAAAAGTCTGCCCAGAGTCTCCCCCGCCATCCCTTTCAAATTGTGATTCTCAAAAGCTGTCATAGACCCTAGTCCGAGGTAACCTATTTTCCTCTAAATAGTCACAGTATCAGCATGTGAGACAATCTCGAGAGGAAGGAATAACGTACTGACCTGCCTAGGGTATTTGAGCAGAAACATAGAATGGGGGAGAGCTGGGGAGAGGTAGGACTCAACATTTGTTGAACTTCACCCTTGACCCTCACAGTGATCCTGTGTTGGCCAATGTTGATCCCAACTTGTTCAGGTGAGGAAACTCAAGCTCAAGAGGTTACTTTCTATTCACAAAGTCACAGAGCTGGTAAGTGGCAACTTGGAGATTTGAACCTGAATCTGCTGCCTCCCAGGATATGCTGTTTTCTAACCAATATTCTTGACCTCTTGAGGGGGATGGTGGGAGAGGCATGATTCATGGAGTGCTTTAATTTCTAAATCCTGGAGGTCAGGCACCAACCCTTCGGCATCTTTTGTCTCATGTCTCCCTCCCTGTCCAGTGACCTGTTCAGTCCAACACACCAGTATCTATGACATAGAGTTTGTACAGATTCCATACCAGAACTCCCATTCTTCTAAGTGCCCTATAGCATTATAAACATGTCCTCTGAATGCTTCATTTTATAATCCCGGCACTGGGCTTTTGGTATTGATTATTTCGGGGCTAAAAAAAAATATCTTCAGTGGTGCCTGGGTGGCTCAGTTGGCTAAGCATTCGGCTTTGGCTCCCGTCATGATCTCACATTTCATGGGTTCAAGCCCCTTGTCAGGATCTGTGCTGACAGCTCAGAGCCTGGAGCCTGCTTCAGATTCTGTGTCTCCCTGTCTCACATTCTGTCTCTCAAAAATAAATAAATGTTGGAGATAAAATTTCAGGCAGAATAATACATTTCACAACAATTGACAAAGGATTGCACTTTACAACCACATTCTCAACTTCCCAGAGCCTTATTTGAAGCACCTCTTGTTTTGGTGACTCTGCTTCTTCTCCCTGACATTGTCCCACAGGCCTCCTTCCCTGAGGAGCTTCGAGAGTGGACAGCCCAGACCTGTGGGATTCAGTACAGGAGTCAGAGGAGAATAAATGCAGGTGGGGGTTCAGCTTCACAGTCAATTCCTCCCCCTCTTCTGGGGCCAAATGCAGCAGCATCCAGTGTCCTAACCCAGGAAGGAGAATCTGAGCCCTGCGCTGGGAAATCATGGTAAGAAGCATGGATTGCCCAGGGGAGTTCAAAGTGGCACCACTCTGGTGTCCCTACTTGTCAAAACTTTATTTTGCATGAAATTCAATATATTCTATTTCTTTCCCAAATGGAAACAACTTTAATGGCATCTGGTGTATCTTTTGCCTTCAAACCTGATTGGTCTATGAAATACTTTTATATTTCTAAGGCTAAGCTGCTACGATGCGACGGGGCAACGTGAGAATGGACAAAAATACTGTGAAGATTCACATAAGGCAAATGACCGTGAAGATTTGAACATAAGTTTTATGGAAGACAAAACTACCATTTTTTTCCTTAAATCAAATGATAATCGTTAAGTGATAAAATCACTCTATCATTACTAGATGACCAAGCATATAAGACCCATATTCTCTGTGGATTCTGTTTTCTGAACTGCCTGGAAGAAGCTCTCCCTCTAAATTCAGGGGCTGCTCCTACAGTAAAATGTGAGTTGAAATATGTATCAATGTGTGGTGAGGTTTGATGAAGGAGCTAGGCTGGTAGTTCCTTCCTTTTTCCCTTATTTAATTCTGTTCTACCTACTCCTTTTTAAAACGTATTTGCAATTTACAACACAAGCAATGCACTTTTACTCTACCTGGAGTTGGAGAGAGAACTCAGATATCCTGTGACTCAGCTATTCCCTCCCATGCATTTAAGAGAAACAAATACGTGCTCACAAAAAGATATGAACGGGAATGTTCACGGCGGCCTGATTACTAATAACTCAAAACTGGAAACAACCCTTATGTCCACCAACAATAAAACATGTAAATAAACCATGGTATATTCATATAATGGAATATCATATGGAAATGCAAAGCTCAAACTACTGATATACACAATAATATAGATGAATCTCGAACACAAAATATTTAGTTTCACTTACGAGAACCTTAAGAACCAGGAAGGCTAATCTACAGTAACAGATGTCAGAAGGGTGGTTATCTCTGGGGATGGGGCACTGACTGGAAGAGGTATGAGGTTAGCTGGCAGGGAGATGGAGATGTTTATAGATATTGAACTGCCTGTGTTCCATGTGTATATGCATAAGGAAAAATTCACCAAGTTGTACACTGAATATTTGTGCACTGTACCATATATAAATTATACATCAGTAAAAGTATTAAAAAAACACAGAGCTGCACCAAGAAAACCTACCCACTGATGTTTTACCAAGAAGTCTGGGGACACAGTAATCCCAGTATTTCCTTTGCTAAGGGGCACACTGGAGGCCACATTGACCATTGTCTTATATACTGCTGTTACGTTAGATTTAGTTTCCTTTTTTTTTTTTTTAATTTTTTAAATGTTTATTTTTATTTTTGAGACAGAGAGAGACAGAGCATGAATGGGGGAGGGTGAGAGAGAGAGGGAGACACAGAATCCAAAGCAGACTCCAGGCTCTGAGCTGTCAGCACAGAGCCCAACGCAGGGCTCGAACTCATGGACCGCGAGATCATGACCTGAGCCGAAGTCGGATGCTCAACCGACTGAGCCACCCAGGTGCCCCAGTTTCCTTTCTTTTTTTTTTTTTTTTTTAAAAAGGGTATTCATTTACTTTGAGAGAGAGAGAGAGAGTGTGTGAACAGGGGAGGGGCAGAGAGAGAGGAGAGGGAGAATCCTAAGCATGCTCCATGGGGTCAGGGCACAGAGCCTGACTCGGGGCTTGAACTCACGATCAGGGAGATCATGACATGAACCGAAATCAAGATCAGACACTTAATCGCTTAATCGACTGAGCCACCCAAGCGCCCTGCTTTGGTTTTCCTTTGAATTCTCATTCCAATCTGGGAGGGGTGCAGAACAGGTATTTTAGTGTGAGATCATACTGCAAATAGATGTCAAAGTTGGAATCACATCCAGGACATGTTGAAGCCAAAGGGGGTGCTCTAGCCATTCTACTGAGCTGCTTTCCAAGGCAAACTTTATTTGCAAATAAAGGTGAGCAAGCACACTCTCTCCAAACAATGACAACAACAAAGGGTAGAATTGTTTTTCATCTAAGACACTGGCTGGCTTTGGGTGGCTGAGGGGGGGGGGGGGGGGTCCCTTTCATGAATAGATGCATTCACTGAGATTTCAGGGGCACAGGGAACTGCTCCCTACCCAGGAAACTGCCTCCCAGGGTTGCCAGATAAAATACAGGATGCCAAGTTTGAATTTCACACAAACAATGGCTTTATTTTTTGACATACGTATGTCCAAAGTTTGCACAGGATTCTTACACTCATTGAAAAAATTATTTGTGACTTATGTGAAGTCCACAGTGAAGTGGGAAATAGTGTTTTTATTTGCTACATTTGGCTACATTTGGCACTGTTTCCTTCCCACCTTTTTTCATGATCCCTGCGAGTCCTAGAGCCTTTCATTTCACAGTCAGGGCTTAGAGGTAACTACAAAAAGCCAAGCACACACATAAACACAACTTCGAAAGCAGCTTCGATGAGAATGTTGGGGTTTCGGGGCGTAGGAAGGGACCCTGTGGAGAAACTGTCACCAAAAATTCTACCTTCTTCATTTTTTGGGTAAAAGATCTTCAAATTTCAAGAAGTTGGGGTGGGGGAGGTCTCCTGTGTTTATAAATGAATTATGACCCAGTTCCTTTTCATTTCTGGCTTATCTGGCCACCGTGCTGGAGACTGGGAGGAGGCAGGGAGACACCAGGGGCCCTCGCAAGCCTTCAAGATGTTGCTTTACTTGGCAATTTGTTAAGGGAAATAAAGAGTCTCCTCAAAATTTCCAGCTGCTAAAATAGCAGCTATAATTTTTGAATTATCTTTTTTTTTTTCTTTTTGAGCAGGGAAGATTGCTTTTTCATGTTCTCTAGACAACTTTTTCTATAAACACTCTGTGTTAAGTTAGATAACTCTGAGATCCCACTTACTGGGAAGGGGAACTGTTAAAGGTACTAATCATTCAGGCAAGAACTTTTACCAAGTACAGAAATCCCTGTCATGTTTCCATCTCAATTCAAGAGTCTACTCAACCTGGGGCACCTGATGACTCTTAATTTTGGCTCAGGTCATGATCTCACAGTTCGTGAGGATTGAGCCCCGCATTGGGCTCCCCGTGCTAGAGCCTGCCTGGGATTCCCTCTCTCTGCCCCTCGCCCTGCTCGTGTGTGCATGCGCACTCTCTCTCAAAATAAAGAAACATTTAAAAAAAAAAAAAATCTAATCAACCTGTCCAGGTAAGTGGATTAGCCACGGTGATACGATTGACTTTCTCCTTCTCTTGCAGGTTTCCTGTAACACTCGAGGGACCAGGTCCTTTCCTTCTGCTCACGAGATGCTGATTCTCAGTAGCTAAATAGGAATATTTGTGAGAGGTATGTGGTTTAAGTTTAAATGCGGTGAGACTTTAAAAATGAGACACACACAACCTGTATACCGCACAAGAGGTCACAGTGAGCTAAGTAGATTCCCATTTGAATGCTATTAAAATTAAGATGCAGAGACACTAGATTCTGCTTCCAAACGGGTGAGAATTCCAAATTATAGCTCTAAACATGGGTTCCGGTGGCACTGCAGCAGTCTTTGCTGCAGGCTGGGGTGTTACTCCTGTGAATTTAAGAAATGAGATGCTGGCAAACCTTAATTCCTGATGTGGAGTTCTCCCTCAGATGACCTTCTAGGAGGAGATCGTGGCTGCTGAGAGCTGGACATGCCACCCCCACTGCAGAGGGCCCATCATGCCCGACTTTATCAACCCCGCAACCTCAGGAGGTCGAAAATTCTGTTCTCTATTTCCTTATGCTTTAATGGATGTTTATTGAGCACCTACCATACACCAGGCTCTTGTAGGTGCTAGGGGTACAACAGTGAGCTTCAGCGTACCTGCAGAGTCCCTACTGTTAAGGTGTTCACGCTTCAGGAGAGGGGACAAACAACAGAGCGGTGACTAAATGCACAATTCCAGATTTTCTCCCAACACTGTTCACTAGCATCATCCCTCTACGCTTTCCACTTCTGCTCAATCATTCAAAGTTTACCCTCTTTCCACCCTGTCATTTGTTTTCAACACGACAGGAGAGAAGGAGAAAACAAACAGTCGCGAAAGAGAAACTGTAGACCATAAACGTTTGCTATTTTCCATCTTCACTGTTCAGGGAAATGTCATATTGCATGCATAGTGCACATACTCTGATATTTATCGGTTCTAATTTTTGAGGGCCAAGAACTTTTGTTTTTATTAATTTTTGTCAGAAGGCCAAGTATAGGACAAAAAAAACTAAGTGTACAATAGGGAGAAAAAGGCCGAGGAGAGAAGCATTCTCCCCTCACTCCCAGCCTTGCTAAACAGTGAGCCCACCCGCCAACCCATAAGTGGGTTCATCCCTTAAGCTTTCCCAGTCTGCACAAAGAAGTTAATTTCTGCGGTTTTTCAAAACTTGTTTGCCTGGGTTATGTCTGGTCTGTATCCATTTGAATTGTGTGAGATGGTGAACTCTTGGAGGCTGGGACCCTGTCTATTTTCATTCAATTTAGAAAGGGCAAAGCAGGGGCTAAATGCCCTGCAAGATAATGAGCAATCAGGAGTAGAAATTCAAGATGAAAAGGCTCAGGCCCTTCCTAACAAAATGGTTTGTTTGGCCCTGGCCCAAGGCCCTTCCAAATCACAGCAGACAGAAGAACACAATGCATGGCTCAGCGGGAGCCGGACTCAAAGGAAAACGAAGAGAAAATATCTGAATACGAAAGCATGCAATCACTATGATTACAATTGTGAAAAGTAAGGGGACATAAGAGAGAACGTCGGAGGGGGTGCAAAGCTCAGAGAAGTGCTGTCTTGGAAAGGGAGAATCTGAGGAGAGGAAAATGCCTTAAACCTGTTGCTAACATATCGCAGGGCTAAAAGTTTAGTGGCAACTTGTTTCCTTAGATCAGGAGGAGATGAGCCTCTTGCACTCATTTGTCTCCTATTCTACTCCGCACACCACGCAGGAACCAACAGTTATCGATACTATGTACCGGGTACCACACACGTGTACTATCTTTAAGCATCTTAACCCCCTTCTGATGTAGGTATTATTGTTACCACCGTCTTCATTTTCCCCAGTTTATTAATGGGAAACCAAAAGGTTCAGCAAACTGACTGGGGTCACACATTAAGTAGTGGGTAGAGGCAGGACTTGAACCCTCACCTTGTTAGTCCAAAGCCCTGCTTTTAACTCTTACGCTACCCAGCCAAGATTTGGGACAAGCTTCTTGTCTCTGAAACAAAAACACTAGAAAAACCCTAATTTCCTCTTCCTTTTCCCAGCTCAGGACTCAGCCCCTCAAGTTAATTATGTTACATTTCATTTCTGGAGAAAATGCTAGATCTTCAACACTAATGGACTGTGTCTGGGGATATTTAACTTCGGCTTACCTCTTTCCTAATATCCTAACCTGCATCCCCACCCCCCACCATGATCTCTCTTTTAACGCTCTTCCCTAACAACATAAAGGTACTTTTAATGAAGTAAATTTTTGAATATTGCCTCTTTCCCCGCTCAGATGGCTATGTTTGTTTGTGTCGCAGCTTTGACCCGGACCGAGGCATTTGGTTTCTGTCATGAGGGGCACCTGCTCCGAATTAATTCCTCCTCTGCATTGTCATGAGCCGATAATCATTTGATATTCATCAAAGGACTTGGTTTCCTGCTCAGCTGAGGCCTGAGGGGAGAATTCCTGACATGAAAAATGGACTGAGCTTAACTAGAACTAAGCACTCTAGCCTGGTGTTCAAACACACCTCATTTATCACACATACATCTCAATCGCTCGGAGAGGGTAGAGGACTGTGCCGGTTCAGGCTCTTAATTGTACAATTCAGCCTGAAGCCAGACGAATGAAGCAGACTGTCTCTGATGCTTCCTTCAGACTGGGGACGCTGTGCCCACTTGGGATGCTCCCCTGCTGTCTCCCTTGGAATTACAAGCAGTGAGCAGGTAGTGACTGAAAGACTTGGGAAGAACGCCAAGTATTGTGTGGAACAGAGAAAATAAGAAGTATTCAAGTGTCAAATATGTAAGCAAAGCACACCTAAGCCACTAAACCAGATTTGTAGTTTGTTGAAATGGAAATGGAGTGATGGAGTCTCGCCTCTGAACATTCTGGTCTTCCGTCTTGGAGAGCAGGGGTTAATGTGGAGATCCGGCCGGCAGCCCTCTCTGGAGCTGCCTTGAAAACACCCCTAATCATCAGAAATACAACTGCTGAAGTGTACAATTCACAGATGACTTAACACTTATTCCTGCATTAAGCAGTATGCTCGGTCATATTTAATTAAATGATTGGTAAATGACTATGATAAAATGCTAACGGAGAACATTTTCAATTAATAACGTAATTGCTTTGGGCCGGACATACAGTCAGAGAAGGAAAAACAAATGAACAAATAAGTAACTACCCAGGCACTAAAACCTTCTAGGCTGAATTTGGTAAAGCATAACCGCTTGGCTGACTAGAGCATCTGAATACATTTTTCAAAGAATTACATATGTTTACCTAATACACAATAGTGTTATTAATTTTAAATGTGATCTGGGGCTGAATTAATTATTTTTTCTGAGACAATGTAATGGTTTCTCCAGTTAATGTAATTAACTTCACATCGGGCATCCATGCATTCCCACTGGAGGGCCCATTACACAAATTCATTTTCAGTGCTCTTTCTGCAGCAGCTCAGGAGGCAATACCCTGACTCTGTACTCACATGGCCAGAAAATCGGCTTCCACAGACCCCATTGGAGACAGCTGTGAGAGCTGAGCTGGGCTTCTCAGGGTGGACTGCTCCTATTCTCAGAATGGGTCTTTAATTCCTGCTGAATTTGCCAACAGAAGACCTTACTATAAATAAGTCATGAAAACGTGTGTGTGAGAGAGTAAAATTCTACATAGAAGCCAGTGGATGCACAACGCGCTGCAAAATGGGATCGTCCACAGAATACATCTTTCCCCTTTTTCACTCAATAATGATAAGGATATCTATACTGCCAACAGAAACAATAATGGTACTTACCACCAAGTGAGTATTCTGTCTTGCACTGTTGCATGCATTTTACATGTATTAACTCAAACCTTACATCAACCCATAAACAAGATACTCTTACTATTTCCAATTTTCATATGAGGAAACTGAGCTACAGAGAGAGGTTAATTAAGGTCACACATAACTAGCCAGGATTAAAATCCAGGTAATTTGTCTCCAGCAATCTAGTTCTTTTTTTTTAAGTTTTTTTTTTTTCAACGTTTTTTATTTATTTTTGGGACAGAGAGAGACAGAGCATGAACGGGTGAGGGGCAGAGAGAGAGGGAGACACAGAATCGGAAACAGGCTCCAGGCTCTGAGCCATCAGCCCAGAGCCCGACGCGGGGCTCGAACTCACGGACCGCGGGATCGTGACCTGGCTGAAGTCGGACACTTAACCGACTGCGCCACCCAGGCGCCCCAGCAATCTAGTTCTTAAATTCAGTGCCTCACTGCCTCAGTAAGAGCAAGGATATAAAGGTTTAACAAGTAATTATATGTTTGACTGAGCTCACAGGAACACAGGATTGATGTCAAAGTTTCCCTTTGCATTTAACGGTTCCTTTGTTCTCTTTTCCTATCTGCGTAGTTGCTTCTGATCACAACAGTAATCGTATGACAATTTAGAAAATTTAGACAGTATGGAAGAACACAAATAAGGAAAATCACCCATAATCCCATCATGATACACTTTCCCATTTTTGACAGGTAGATAAAAAGATAGGTAGGTAGTTAGACATATACAGCTGTACACATGGACATATACGTACATGTGTAGATAAGGATAGAGATATAAAATAAGGCTCTATGAGAGTAGTATCTTTGTCCATTTTATTTACTGTGATATTTCAAGTTTCTAGAACAATGCTTAGCATAGGGTGGGGGTCGGTAACATTTGTTGAATGAATATAAATAATGCACTTACTGATTCCAAAAATATTTACTGAGAGCCTTCTCTATGTCAGCCACTGTTCTGGACACTGGGGTTGGAACAGTGATAAACAGAGATCCCATCCCTATGGGGGTAGTGGGCAGTGGCCAACAATAAACAAGTAAATAAATTACATATATGCTTGTGCTGGTGTGCATGTGTTTATATGCACATACATACCCACATATGCACATCAAGTGATATCATATGATAAGCTTCATGAAGAAAAATAAAGCAGGGAAGGGGGTTACAGAATGTGGAAGGGGATGAGGTAGCAATACGAAGTAGAGAGCCAGCAAAGACCTCGCTGAGAAGGTACCATTTGAGATGAGACATGAAATTGGTCAAGAAGGGTCACATGGACGGCTGGGGAAGGACAGGCAGGGAGATGCCAGTGCAAAGGTGTGGGAGCAGGACTGGGCTTGATCTGTTGGGGGAACATCCAGGAGGCCGATGTGACAGATGCAGAGTGAGTAGAGGTGGAAAGAATGACAAGAGCCAGGAATTATTGTGGAGCTGGGGATGTCCAATCATGTAGGGCTTTGTTGGACCATTGTGAAGGCTTTGGCTTTGACTCTGAGTGAATGGGGAGTCACTGGAGGATTCTGCACAGAGCAGTGGAGCAGGAGAGAAAAAGAAGAGTCAAGAATGATTCTAAAGTTTGGCTTTTATGACTGGAAGGATGGAGACAGGGAATTAATTGAGATGAGGGATGCTGGAGGAAAGGTAGTTTGGATGGGACTAGGGGGAGAGGAGTCTGGTTCTAGATACACAAAAATCTGAGGTCCAAGTAGAGAGGTCAAGTGGGCAGTTGCATATACATATCTAGAGTGTGAAGGAGATTTTCAGGCTGGATACAGTGATGTGAATATCTAATTACAAAATTTAGATTATTTTATGAATATGGTAATCTACTATTTTCATTTAACAATATATTATGAAAATTTTCTGATGTGGTTAAAATTACATATATTTAAAATGAGTTCAATCTAACACTTAAGAATAGTCCTAGAAAGCCACATTTGTTATCTTGTTTAACCCTCACACAAACACCACGGTGTAGATATTGTGATGCTCATTTACGAATGAGGAAAATTAGGCTTGAATGGGGTAAAATGACCTGCTCACAGTCACCACCAGCACATGGGAGGCTAGGATACAAATATGGATTTTCTAGGGCTTTTTCTACCACACTACGTTTGCTGCTAAGGTGACATTCCTATTTTCACTTTTCTCAAACTATGACAAATCTATAGAAAGTTTATTGCAGTTAAATATCCGTTAAGTATCTCAGGATGTTGGTCAAAAATAGAATCTATAATGACACACTACATATTGCATAACATGGTGATGTGCAGCTTTTATCTAATCTGATCATTTGCAGATGGCATAAATTCACATAATGATGCACACACACCATGGTGATCATTTCCTCACTGTTACATAAGAAAATTGCTTATTGCTTTCCTGGCATTCCTTGCTCATTTTTGTCCTCTTGGATCCTGGTTGAAGGTCACTGACCTTCCTAATCCGGAGGCAATAAGAGTCTACGGATCTGAGCTGATGAGCTGGAAGGAAACCATTGTTTATTCATAGGGCTTCACCTTCTGAAATTTCTTAAAGCACCAATGGCAATGCATTATGGCAGAGGAAAGACAAGGTGTGAGGTCATCACAAATTCTCTTAGAGTCATGGAAGCAGGGCTTCTGATGTCCCTTCCGAGTCATAGCCTGAGGCTCATGGTACCACAAGATGCTGAGAGGAAAAACTAGGCAAAGTAAAAAGAAGTCATGAGCTCATACAGAAGAGCAGGTGAGTGTCCCCTGGCAGAATTTGTATTTTTCGGCCATGCAGGGGGTTGCATTCATTTTTCAACAGAATGACTCAAATGATCCAATTTAGAAAGGAGGCCTGCAGGTAAGACACACTCCTCTTCAGAGTAGGGCTGGGGTGGTGCTGCTGCCCATCACATTCCCAGGAAATAAACCCAAGATTTGTTTATTTCAAAATACTTTTTTTTTTAATTTTTAATTTTTTTTCAACGTTTATTTATTTTGGGGACAGAGAGAGACAGAGCATGAACGGGGGAGGGGCAGAGAGAGAGAGGGAGACACAGAATCGGAAACAGGCTCCAGGCTCCGAGCCATCAGCCCAGAGCCGGACGTGGGGCTCGAACTCACGGACCTGCGAGATCGTGACCTGGCTGAAGTCGGACGCTTAACCGACTGCGCCACCCAGGCGCCCCCAAAATACTTTTTTTTAAACCAAATCATGCAAGGCATTTTCTTTTTGAGTACCCTAGGATATTCTGTCCTTAAAATACTCCTGTTTTATGCATAGCAGTTACATAGTTCTTGGTTGATAAACTTTATGAGTTCATAGTTTAAATCAATAGTGGGGCGCCTGGGTGGCTCAGTCGGTTGAGCGTCCGACTTCAGCTCAGGTCATGATCTCGGGATCTATCTGTGAGTTCGAGCCCCGCATCGGACTCTGTGCTGACCGCTCAGGGACTGGAGCCTGCTTCAGATTCTGTGTCTCCCTCTCTCTCTGCCCCTCCCCTGCTCATGCTCTGTCTCTCTCTGTCTCAAAAATAAATAACACCATTAAAAAAATAATATAAAAAAATATTGATAAGTTCTACTGATTCTCAAGGACTTTTTATCCACCAGACTACCAGGGAAGTGTTTTAAAAACTAACTCATTTCATCCTCTTTGAAACCATGTTTCACTGAGGGGAACTGAGTCATCTTTTCTGAGGCCACACAGTGGTAAGAGGGGGAGCTGGAAGCATAATCTAAAGGGCAGTCCAGGCTCTTTCTTCAAAAAAATGGGGTTGGGGACATCTGGGTGGTTCAGTCTGTTGAGTGTCCGACTTGATTTCAGCTCAGATTATGATCTCACAGTTTGTGGGGTCAAGTCCCACATCGGGCTCTGCGCTGACAGTGCAGAGCCTGCTTGGGATCCTCTCTCTCCCTCTCTCTCTGCCCCTGCCCATGCCCCTGCCCCACTCACGTGTGCACTCTCACTCTTTCCCCAAATAGATAAATAAACATGAAAAAAATGAGGGGGAAAATGTTGAGGGAAACTGAGTGCAATCATTTCCACAGGTGTATGCAGTGTTTTCTAATTTGCTTGAAAACCTCTAGCCTTTCCCAAGGGTTTTCCAAGGAAATTGCAGAGATCCAAGTTGGTGCAAGCCAGTCTGTAGTGCCTGGGAAGCAACATGAGGAAAGGGAATGGAAGGACATAGCAGAAGGTGAGAACACGGTGAGTGAGGCTCTGGCTTCCTCTGGGCTCCCCCTCTGGTCTCCCACTCCGGCTTCTCTGTTGTCCTTCTCTCAGAAGGAATTAGAACACAATTCCCTTTTTCCCTACCTCCTTCCCATGGAAGAAATGGAACTTTTAAAACCCTAGACAGCCTTTGATGGAGGGATAGAAATGACCAACCAAAATTATGGCATGACATTAAGCGTTTTTTTGTTTTCATCTTTTTTGGTCATAGTTGGTTTGATTTAAGTGACGGTATAATGTGGAAGAATCAAGAAGAAATCTCAAGCCTTATTTGGCCCAAAGTTCCAATCCTTTCAAATAAATCCATGTGGGATTCTGGAGAAGATGGCAGGGTAGGAAGAGCCTAAGCTCACCTTTCCCACAGATACAACTAGCTGACACCCACATCAGTGTAAATAACCCAGAAATGACGTGAAGACTGGCAGACCAGACTCTCCACAGCTAAATGTGGAGGTGAGGCCATGCCAAAGAGGGTAGGAAGGGTAGACATGCTGTCAGGAGTTAAATGGACCAGGGGGACTGTTCTCAGGAGGAAGGGACCGGTTAAGCTCAGAGAAGGGAGGGAAACAGACCCTCACACCAGAAACCCCAGGCAAAGGGAACCTGCATGGGTAAGATGACATTTGACTTTCAAAATCTGAGGGGAAGAATTTCTCAAATTCTTACAATCAGCAGGTCCTCACACCTGCAACTGTAAAAATCAGCTGACTCAGCTCTAGGAAAGCTGGAAGGCTAAGAGGAAACTGAGGCCCTCCCCTTAAAGAGACAGCACAACAAACGGCCCCATGGAGATACAGCACAGAAGCAGCAGTCTGAAAACCACCTGGGGTATATGAGAAGGAGATTTATTTTACTAACCTCAGAGTGTGTACTAGAGAGGCAAGGATCACTGGGAGACTTCCAGGAATGAAGGGGTTGGTGGCCCCTATTTCCACTCCCCACCCCCCAGCCTGGACGCACAGACACCTGTGGGAACTGGCAAAGGGCCAAGGCTCACCTAATTTGCTAATAGTGTGCCCTACCCCCATGTTCTCCTGTGGACATGGCCCCTCCTCCCCCCACCGCCCAGCCAGCTCTCTGCTCCCACAGCAAACCTCTGCCAACCTTGCTGACATTGCCACCCCAGCCCCCAAGTCTCTGGCAAGCCTGCCCCTTACAGTATGCCCTTGGCTAGAGCCCATCCAAAGTGGTGCCAGGAGTCTGGCAGTGTGCAAGCAGCCCCAACAGGGACCAGCAGCACTCCAAAGTGACTTCTGCCCTGTGGAGAGGAGAAGCTAACCACACACACGAGTCTGACCTCAGGCCACATCCACCAACAGAAGCTTCTCAGGGGACAGTACAGGGAAGGCACTCTTTGGTTCAGTGCTACCGCATCTCTGGAAAACACTTGGTATGACTCAACTCAAGCCCAAGGCAGCCCCAGACTGGCCCACTAACACCACAAGGACCAAACCTGGCCTGCCCACCACAGGCAAAGAAAGCCATTTTAGACAACTGGACTGAAGGCAGACATGACTCAGCCACAACACTAGTATGCATGCAGCACACATAGGAGACACCTGTGAAGCACCAGGTTCTGGTGAACAAGGGACACTGCACTACAGGGCACGACAAGAACCCTTCTTTATAAGGCCAATACTTTCAAGAGCAGGAGACATAGCTGACTTTCCTAACACATAGAAACAGACACAGAGAGTCAGGCAAAATGAGGAGACAGATGAATATGTCCTAAATGAAAGAACAGGACAACAATCACATCAAGAAGAGCTAAACAAAACAGATAAGCAATATGCCTGACAAAGAACTTCAATGGTCATAAAGATACTCATTGGGCTTGAGAAAAGAGTGGAGAACCTCACTGAGATATTTAACAAAGAGAAAACAAAAGAACCAATCAGAGATGAAGAACTTAATAACTCAAATTAAAAATACACTAGAGGGAATAAACAGTAGACTAGAGGAGGCAGAAGAATGGATCAGTGACCTGGAGGACAGAGTAATGGAAAGCAATCAAGCTGAACAGGAGAGAGAGAAAAAAATACGGAATGAAAATAGATTTAAGGAACTCAGTGACACAAGCAGGCATCATAACATTCGCATTATAGGGATTCCAGAAGGAGAAGAGACAGAAAAGGGGGCAGAATATTTATTTAAAGAAATAATAGCTGACAACTTCCTGAATCTAGGGAATAGAATCCAGATCCAAGAGGCATACAGAGGCCCCCAACAAAATCAACCCAAGGAGGTCCACACCAAGGCACATAGTAATTAACATGGGAAGAAGTAGTGATAGAGAATTTTAAAAGCAACAAGAGAAAATAAAACAGTTACATATAAGGGAGACCCCACAAGGCTATCAGTGCATTTTTCAGCAGGAACTCTGCAGGCCACAAGGGAATGGCATGTATATTCCAAGTACTGAATGGGAAAAGCCTGCAGCCAAGAGTACTTTATTCAGCAAGGCTATCATTAAGAATAGAAGAAGAGATAAAGAGTTTCCCAGACAAACAAAAGTTAAAGAAATTCATGATTGCTAAACCAGCTCTATAGAAAATTGTAAAAGGCACTGTGAGTGGAATGGAAAGACCATAAGCAGGAATAAGAAAAGGAGGAAGCAAAAAAGCAGTAAAATTAAGTGTATCTATAAAAATCAGTCAAGGGATCCACAAAATAAAAGGATGTACAGTATGACACTATCCATATACCTAAAGCACGGGAGATTGGGAGAAGAGTAAAGAACGCATTCAAACTTAAGTGACCATCAAGTTAATATAGACTGCTATATACAGAAGATGTTATATGTAAACCTAATGGTAACCACAAGTCAAAAATCAGAAATAGATATGCAAAAACTAAAGAGCAAGGAACCCAAATATATCACTAAAGAAAGTCAACAAACAATGAGAGAAGAAAATGAGAATAAAAGAACAGAGTACTACAAAAACAACCATAAAGCAAGTAACAAAATGGCAGTAAACACATACTTCTCAATAATTACTTCAAATGTAAATGGACAAAATGCTCCAATCAAAAGACATAGGGAGATAGAATAAATAAAAAAGCAAGACTCATCTATATGCTTCCTACAAGGACTCATTTCAGAATTAGAGACACATACAGATTGAAAGTGAAGGGGTGGAAAAGCATTAATCATGCAAATTGAAGTGAAAAAAAAGCCAATATAAGTAGCAATACTTATATTAGAAAAAAATAGACTTTAAAACAAAGACTATAACAAGAGATATAGAAAGATACTATATAACCATAAATGGAACACTCCAACAAAAAGATACAACAATTATAAGTATTTATATACCCAACATGAAAGCACCCAAATACATAAAACAACTATTAACAAACATGAAGGAAATAATCGATAGTAATACAATAATAGTAGGGGACCTTAACACCTCACTTACATCAATGGACAGATCATTCAAACAGAAAATTAACAAAGAAACAGTGGCTTTGAATGATACATTGGTCTAATAGATATATTCAAAACATTTTATCCTAAAACAGCAAAATACACATTTTTTCAAGGACACATGAAACATTGTCTAGAATAGATCACATATTAAGCCACAACACAAATCTCAACAAATTCAGAAAGATTGAAGTCACACCATGCATCTTTTCCAACCATGATGGTATGAAATAGAAATCACCCACAAGAAAAAATCTGGAATAACACAAATATATGGAGGTGAAATAACATGGTACTAAATAATGAATGGGTCAACCAAGAAATCAAAGAGGAAATCAAAAGATACATGGAGACAAATGAAAATGAAAGCACAATGGTCCAAAATCTTTGGGATACACCAAAAGCTGTTGTAAGAGGGAAGTTTATATCAGTACAGGGTTACCTCAAGAAGCAAGAAAAATCTCAAACAACCTAACCTTACACATAAAGGAGCTGGAACAAGAAGAAACAAAACCTAGAACCAGCAGAAGAAGGTAAATAATAAAGATTACAGCAAAAATAAATGATATAGAAACTAAAAAAAACCCAATAGAACAGACCAATGAAACCAGGAGCTGGTTCTTTGAAAAGGTTAATAAAATTGATTAACCTTTAGCCAGACTCATTACAAAAAAAAAAAGGGAGAGAGAAATAAAGAAGACTCAAACAAAATCAGAAAAAGGAGAAAGAACAATTGATACCACAGAAATACAAAGGATTATAAGAGGATATTATGAAAAATCAGATGCCAACAAATTAAACAACCTAGAAGAAATGGATAAATTCCTAGAAATATAGAACATCCCAAAACTGAATCAGGAAGAAATAGAAAATTTGAACAGACTGATTACCAGCAAAGAAAATGAATCAGTAATCAAAAAACTCCTAGCAAACCCAAAGTTCAGAACCAGATGGCTTCATAGGTCATTTCTACCAGACATTTAAAGAGGCATTAATACAAATTCTTCTCAAACTATTCCAAAAAAGTAGAAGAGGAAGGAAATTTTCCAAAATCATTCTATGAGGCCAGCATTACCCTGATTCCAAAACCAGATAAAGACCCTACAAGAAAAGAGAACTACAGGCCAGTTTCTCTGATGAACATAGATGTGAACATCCTCAACAAAATATTAGCAAACTGAATCCAACAATGCATTAAGAGAATGATTCATCACGATCAAGTGGCATTTATTCCTGGGATGCAAGGGTGGTTTAACATTTACAAATCAATCAATATAATACATCACGTCAATAAGAGAAAAGATAAAAACTATACAATCATTTCTATAGATGAAGAAAAAGCATTTGACAAAGTACAGCATCCATTTACGATCAACAAAAAAAAACCCTCAACAAGTTTAGAGGGAACATTCCTCAACATATTAAAGGCCATATAAGAAAAACCCACAGGTAGCATTATATTCAATGGTGAAAAACTGAGAGCTTTTCCCTTAAGATCAGGAACAAGATAAGGATGTCTACTCTCCTCACTTTTATTCAAGATAGTACTGGAAATCCTAGCCATAGCAATAGGACAAGAAATAAAAGGCATCCAAATTGGTAAGGAAGAAGTAAAGCTGCCATTATTTGCAGATGACATGATATCATGTATAGAAAACCCTAAAGATTCCACTAAAACACTACTAGAACTGATAAATGAATTTAATAAGGCCACAGGATACAAAACCAACATACAAAAATCTGTTACATTCCTATCCACTAATAATGAATAAGCAAAAAGAGAAATTAAGAAAACAATACCGTTTTACAATTGCACAGAAAATAATATCTTGGAATAAATTTAGCCAAGGAGGTGAAAGACCTGTACTCTGAAAACTATAAAATATTGATGAAAGAAGTTGAAGATGACACAAATAAATGGAAAGATATTCCATGCTTATGGATTAGAAGAACAAAGATTGTTAAAATGTCTATACTACCCAAAGCTATCTAAAGATTTAATGTAATCCCTATCAAAATACCAAAAGCATTTTTCACAGAATTAGAACAAAGAATCCTAAAATTTGTATGGAACTACAAAAGACCCTGAATAGCCAAAGCAATCTTGAGAAAGAAGAATAAAACTGGAGGTTTCACAATTTCAAATTTCAAGATATACCACAGAATTGTGGTATACATATAGATCATTGGAACAGAATAGAGAGCCTAGAAATAAACCCACAAGTGTGTGGTCAATTAATCTTTGGCAAAGCAGGCAAGAATATGTGATAGGAAAAAGTTTCTTTAACAAATGATGCTGGAAAAACTGCACAGCAACATGCAAAAGAATAAAACTGGACCACTTTTTTACATCACACACAATAATAAACTCAAATTGGTTTAATGACCTAAATATGAGACCTGAAACCATAAAAATCCTAGAAGAGAACACAGGCAGTAACTTCTCTGACATTGGTTGTACCAACATTTTTCTAGTATGCCTCTTGAGACAAGGGAAACAAAAGCAAAATAAACTATTGGGACTACATTCAAATAAAAAGTTTCTGCACAGCAAAGGAAACAATCAACAAGACTGAAAGACAACCTAATGGGAGAAAATATTTGCAAATTACATATCTGATAAAAGGTTGGTATCCAAATTATATAGAGTTCATAATAGAGTTCATACAACTCAACACCAAAAACCAAACAATCTAATGAAAAAGTGGGCATAAGATATGAACAGACATTTCTCCAAAGAGTCTGTTCTCCATAAAGATGGCCAACAGATACATGAAAAGATGCTCAACATCACTCATCATCGGGGAAATGCAAATCAAACTACAATACACTGTCAGAATGGCTAAAATCAACAACACAGGAAACACGAAGTGTTGGCGAGAATGTCAAGAAAAAGGAACCCTCGTGCACTACTGGTGGGAATGTAAACTGGTGCAGCTACTATGGAAAACAGTATGAGTTTCCTCAAAAAATTACAAATAGAATTACCGTATGATCCAGTAATTCCACTATTAGGTATTTACCCAAAGAATATGAAAACACTAATTTGCAAAGATATATGCACCCCTATATTTATTGCAGCATTATTTATAACAGCCAAATTATGGAGGCAACCCAAGTGTCCATCGTAGATGAATGGATTAAAAAGAGGTGGGGCGTGTGTGTGTGTGTGTGTGTGTGTGTGTGTGTGTGCGCAATATTATTCAACCATAAAAAAGAATGAAATCTTGCCATTTGCAACAACATGGATGGACCTGGAAGGTATAATGCTAAGTGAAATAAGTCAGAGAAAGACAAATACTATATGATTTCACTCCTAGGTGAAATTTAAGAAACAAAACAAATGAACAAAGAAAAATGAACAAACTGGAAAACACACTCTTAACTACAGGTTACAAACTGATGGTTACAAGAGGGGAGGTTGGTGGGACGATATATGAAATAGGTGAAAGGGATTAAGAGCACACTTATCATGATGAGCACAAAGTAATGTATATAATTGTTGAATCACATTATTATATGGATGAAACTAGTATAAAACTGTGTTTTCTATACTGGGATTAAAATAAAATAAAATTTTAAAAAATGTTGTTAAGGACCAATTTCACATATCCTTGGTGTCCTTTCTTAAAAAAAATATTATGAGGATAACAAACATCAAACAAGTAGAGATTATTTGGCAAGGTAAAGAAAAATAATAAACCCATATGCAGAGAGATTCATGGGGGCTCAAAGGATGAAAAGTTTTATTATTCTAAGCCTTTGCTATCTAATATGATGGCTACTAGCCATGTGTGTCTATTGTTCACTTGAAATGTAGCTAATGCAACTGAGAAGGTGAATTTTTAATATTACTTAATTTTCATTACATTTAAAAATTTGTACTCAATTCAGCTATCTTCAATATGTCTGGAACAACTTGGAAATGTGGATGAACGTTTTCAAATATAAACTTTGTGAAAGTTAAATACAGATAAAGGATTTCTGATAAAAATTTAACATCCAAATTGAGGGTTTGGTTTTGTTTTTAGTAGGCTCCATGCCCAACATAGGGCTTGAACTCACAGCCCCGAGATTGAGACTCACATACTCTACTGACTGAGCCAGCCAAGTGTCCCCAAATTGAGTGTTTTAAGTTTAAAATACCCACCAGACGGGTCTGGATGGCTCAGTCGGTTAAGTGTCCAACTTTGGCTCAGGTCATGATCTCATGGTCTGTGGGTTCGAGTCCCTCATCAGGCTCTGTGCTGACAGCTCAGAGCCTAAGCCTACTTTTGATTCTGTGTCTCCCTCTCTCTGCCCCTCCCCTGCCCATGCTCAGTCTCTGTCTCTTAAAAATAAAATGTTAAAAAAAACTTTAATAAAATACCCATCAGATTTTGTAGTATGAAAAAATAATGTAAAATATCTCATTAATAATTTTTATATTCATTATATATCAAAATGGTAGTATCACAGATACAGTGGATTAAATATGTTATTAAAATGATTATCACCCACTTCTTTTTATATTTTTCTACCGTGGCTACTAGAAAATTTTAAATTACATATGTAGTTTCATTATATTTCTATTGGAGAGTGATAGTCTAAAACGTCCTACAGTTTGTTAATTAAACCGTATCAAATGGTACTGTGAGCATCAAATAGGTTTTGGTGATTTTTAGTCAGTTGTATAAATGAGAAAATAGTAAAAATCTTGTACTACACACCACACAGAGTCACTAGATTTGTGAAACATTACACTGTCATAGAGAAAGCAAGAAATGGAATTCTTAAGTGTCTAATAAAGACAACTAACAGTTCTCCCTATAGCTCAAATATTATGGCTTTCTTTTCTACTTGCATCTCTCTCCAAAGTTCTCACTCTTCTCAGACCGGCCAAAGGATTCACTGTGGCAACTTCCAGCAGTTTTATTAAGAGTCAACATGCATTGATTCAAGCCTGGTAACAGAACCCAGAGTCTTCAGAACAAGGTTGGGTAAGAGAGACAGACAGACCGACAGGGAGGTGTGAGTATATGCTCATGACTTTGAGCATTCCTATTTCATGACTTTGGCCACTGAGACTTTGTTTCTTCCACATCACGATGTCGAACAAAACACCCACCCACGTCACAACACACAGGAGGCATTGTGCCAGCTGAGTGGGCAGTTGTAGGAACTCCCTATTGCTATGACTTGAGAAGACAAAGCCCACAAGACAGAGACATTCTTCCTGAGAGCTACTTCTGAAGCCACAGTCCCTCTCCTCTGACCTACTCTTGTCTCTGTAGGATTGCATCATTGCTGGAAAATCCAGAGAAATGTTGCTCTTTGAGCTCTTCTTTAAGCTGGTAAAAGTCATTGCTGCAGAAACTTGTGCAGCCAGTAAGGGAAATTTGCTTAGAACCCTAATGTGTACTTTGTGGGGCCAGTGGTGATAAATCCCCAAATTAACTGCAGATTTGACTTGTGCTGCATTTTGTTGTATTATTTTCGTGAAAGCTCCGAGAAAGGGAGCTCTGAGACTTATTTAATTTGTAAGTTTGAAAAACCAGGAGCCTCTTGGGTTTACAAAGGCAGTGAGTGAAAATCAGGAAGTGTGGGTTTATTAGTGCCTGACTGCTGGTGTCACCCAGGGTCTCTGTGACTCCCCTTCCCATCAGCAATTTCGGGTGGATGATCCCTGCCTAAGGCCAAGGGAATAATATAAACAACTTTAAGTGAGCTCTGGAAGAAATTATCATATTTGGAAAATGAAGGCAGACTTTATTTTCTGTGGTCACCACCTTTGCCTTACCTGATGCATTGTGGAAATTGGTTTTGCAGTGTGAAAAGCATTCGTGCTCACTTTCACCCCCTCAATAAGTGATATATTAAGATTGGTTTCCAGGATTTTCTTCAGCGATTTCTAACTTGGGGTCACAATTTCTGCAGTATGAAATTCCGAGCAGTTTAGGATAATAAAATAATAATACCTGAGGTTCTGAGGGTTCAAAATCAAATCCCCCCATGTGACTACAGGTAAATATCAAAAAAGCATGTACATTCTATGGAATACTCCTAAGTTAAAATTTGAGTTTGAGTCATAGAGTACATTTTTTTAAATGTGTATTTTTGAGAGAGACACAGAGAGAGCGAGAGCTAGAGAGAGAGAGAGAGAGAGCAAGCAAGCATGAGTGGGGGAGGGGCAGAGAGAGGAAGACAGAAAATCCCAAGCAGGCTCTGCACTGTCAGCACAGAGCCTGATGCGGGGCTTGAGTTCACAAGTTGTGAAATGACTTGAGCCGAAACCAAGAGTCGGATGCTTAACGGACTCTTGGTTTCAGCTCAGGTCATCTCAGAGGGCTTTCGAGGGCCTCTGCATTAATGCTTATGAGACTGAGTTAGAATCTAAGGACATGAGTCTCATTTCAATGCTGGCAACTGGTATAAATTAAAATAGTAGATTCTTTGGTGATGTATCATGCATTCTGTTGAAAACATTTAGATCTTTCCAATCTGCATTTGTTTCTTCAAAAATGATGGCACAAGTGTGAGCATACTCTTAAAAATCTTAAACAAATCGCACTGCAGGATCTGTTTGTGTGATACATTATTAATCTTTCAGACTGAAACATGAATCGCTATAACTCAGGTCTAGCAAACACTGAAATATCAATTGACTTCGTCTCAAATGCGTTATCCCAAGGCAGCCAATTAGGAATGCCTTCAGACTTTCTCTCGTCTGACACTATAAATGAATAATAACTGGTCTCGTAGGCTAGATTCTTGAATGGAAATCTTTCATTTGGACATTGTAGTGTGAGCTATATTCTTAAAGTTGCAGGTTTTGTTGGATGGAAATCTGAACACAAACCTATTGAGTCAAAGTAGATATATCCCAAGTTGTAATGCCTTAGTTTCTCTGGAACTAAATAGGGATGCATACTGAGTTGAATGTTGAATATTCAGTTGAATGTACTCGACTTGCCTGACTGGAACTGATCTTTTTTGGGGATGGGTGCGAGGATACGCTTAAATGGGATTGGTGAGGTTATCTCAATTCTCCACGTGAGACAGCAACTGAGATGTAAGTTTAGGCAAAGTTGGGACACAGGAATGATGACCCACTTGATTCGGTCTTTGGGGCTTTATTCCAATGCTCCTCAAATTTTCCTCCCCTACTTCCTAACTGAACCTTTAGGAAAGGGTAATTGATGTTTTTAACTCACTGTGTTGGGCCAGGTGATTTGAGGCTTAAATGTTTTGAAAGATGCTATTGTAATACCTCCTTGGTAGGCAGCCTCTAGCATCTCCCAGTGATCCCTGCCTCCCAGTGTTCACACCCCTGTGTAATCCCCTCCCTCTGATTGTAGGCTGGACCCAGAGACTGGTTCCTAACAAATAGAATATAGTGAAATGATGGCTTCTCTCTACCTTCTCTTGCTCACTCATTCTGACGGAAGCCAGCCTCCATGTCATGAGCTGCTCCATAGACAGGCCCATGTGGCAAGGAAATGAAGGAGGCCTCTGGCCAATAACCAGCAAGCAGCCATCAAATGTTCAAGCCTGCCAAGAGTAACATGAGGGAGTCTGGATGTGGATCTTCCAACAGCTGAGCCTAGAGACGACTGAGGCCCAGACCTACACCTTGTCTGTCAGCTCCTAAGATGCCCTGAGCCAGAGGACCCACCTAAGCTACACCTGGATTCTTGGTCCCCAGAAACTGTGAGATAATAGATGTGATTTGGGGACACCTGGGTGGTTCAGTCAGTTAAGTGTCCGACTCTTAATTTCGGCTCAGGTCACGATCTCACGGTTTGTGGGATCAAGCCCCATGATGGGCTCTGCACTGACAGCATGGAGCCTGCTTAGGATTCCCTCTCTCCCTGCCCCCCCCCCACTCATGCTCTCTCTCTCTCTCTCTCTCTAAAAATAAAGAAACGTTAAAAAAATAAATACGATTTTAAGCCACTAAATTTTAGAGTCGTTTGTTATGCAGCAATAGACAACTAATACAACCTACAACACTTATCATAATAATGTATTCACTTGACTGTGAACGTCTTGAGGCTAGGTTCTGGGCCAGATTCGTCTTTGCATGACTGGAAACTTGGCACCCAGCCTGGCACATAGCAGAAGCTCACGAGATATGTGAGAAAAGGAAAAGGAAGAGAAGGAGAAAAGGACAGAGAAAGGGGGAGAGAATGGGGAGAAAGATAGGTGTCCGCGAAAGAATGGAAGCTCAAGGTGACGGAAAGCTGAGAATTAACAGCTGACCGCCTGAAGAACACTCAGTTGACAGATTTTACCTCCACTTCTAACTAATTTTCTATTTGGTGAACAACCTCACACTTGCTCGTGGCAGAGTTCTTCTTCCAGTGGCTATGCACTGGAATCATCTGAGGAGCTTTTTGTCACCCATGGGAGTGCAGGGCGCCAGAACCGCTCTCTTAGTGCAGAGGGTATAGCTCAGACACCTGCGCCTCCCCCGGCTGACATGCCCAGCCTCAGCAGCAGCACGAAGGCAGTCCAGACCAGGCTTGGTAACATGCAGCCGATCCCACCGCCATGGTCTTAGGTGCCCACGGGGAATCCCTGAGGCAGACACTTGCCAGAGAACAGCGAAAATGGCAGAAAGGAGCTAGCTGGATGTTAATGGGGCCACAACCTTTCCCTGCCCAGTATCTGCCAAACCTTTTGTCCGTGTGTGGGGGTTGTTTCCTTTTCGGGCCGCTCACCTGCGGTCTGGGCAGCAAGGAGCATCAAGGGAACGTGGGAGAGATCTGTTGAATGTGACCCCAAGGGTAGAGGATGGAGGCATGGATGTTACTGGGAGATTTGGTAAAGAAAAGACAGCCAACAATGGAGGGGGTTGTCCCAGGGTTTAGTGTGGTTCCTGCCACTAAAGTATCATATAGGGGAGAAAGGTCCAAACCGGGGTGAGGACTTGGGGTGAATACTGAGCTCTTTTTCAACTGGGTCAACTCTGTGTGGACATGATGACATATTCACTGAAGCATCTTTCCCTTACAGTTCCTGTACCTCAACCTTCCCCATCCCTGCCTCTACTCCCATGACCATCTTATTTTTTAAATGTTTTATTTTTGAGAGAGAGAGCGAGCGAGCAAGTGAGCATGAGTAACGGAGGGGCAGAAAGGGAGGGAAACAGAACCCGAAGCAGGGTCCAGGCTCCGAGCCATCAGCACAGAGCCTGACGTGGGGCTTGAACCCACAAACCCCAAGATCATGACCTGAGCTGAAGTTGGATGCTTAACCAACTGAGCCACCCAGGCGCCCCATGACCATCACATTTTAGAAGACGGAGCTACAGTATTCACAGCTGGAGCGGTGACTGTGACACCACAGAATGCAGACGTTCACCTCCAGAGAAGAGGGGAGACGCTGGGCACAAATAAAGCTTTGGAAGAATCTGTGATTAGGCACAGCCCATATTCCTCCCAGCCTGTGCGCAACAACAGTCTCTGAAGAGGGAAGGAAGGGTACCAGACATCGATGTGGGTCCCTGAGAGGAGCTCCCAGGAGAAGTATTATTGGCAGATACTCAGGGAGGTCAGGGTGACAGTGGGTCTGAGAGCAGAAATGCGGCCCAGGATGCAGCAACATACCCCCGGTGCCCTGGCCCTCATTGTGGACTTGAGCTGGGATGGCTGGTAGGAAGTCTGGGCAGATAAGCCTGAGCCACTTCCCGGAGCTCCTCGGTGGATGGAGACTCTAGTCCCAGCCCTGACAGAGGCACAGTCCAGAGGAAAAGCAGGGAGAGACCCTAACTTGCCTGAGATTGCTTCGTCCACACACTGGGATGGGGGACAAGATCAGTAGAATGAACCACAGTTACAGAGAAATCAAGAAAGTCACAGATCTAACACAGCTTACTTGACAGGGTAATGTTCGCCCACCTTAGAGCTTTCCATTTATTGAGAGGACAGATCAGAGAATTTACGGAAGGACGGGAGCTTCCGGTCATAATCTACTACCCCAGGGCCCTCCACCCTCGAACAGGCCAGAGGAAATTTTCTGTGTGAGTCCAGGAGTTTGTACTACCAGTTAAACCCTAAATGAGGACGAACAAAGAAAAGGAAACCGGGGATGGGGCGGGGGCGGTGAACAACAGGACTGTAAGTGCTGAATTAGAGATAAAGTAGAATTTAATGCACTGACGTCAGGTGGATGCTGGGACATGGTGGACGGAGCCCAGCACACCACACAGCATGATGGAAAGCCTGCATCTGTTCACGCACACCTCGTCCTCAGAATCCCACGCACTCCCGTGACGTCGAGCTCTCCTTTGTTACCACAGAGCTGTCCGCTTAGCCCTGACTCTTCCGTTTTGGAGGATTCTGTTTGCTTTCATTGCTCACCTTCCCCAGCTCACACAGCACGGTGTTGCCAACCGGCAGCATAACAATACCATTGTTGTGTCTGCTCTGAGATCTCTTGAGCAACTGCAAAGACGTTTCTTAGGAGAGCTTCCGGATTAGTTCAGGTATTCACGTGCTTTCCATACTAGGTGATTAAAAAATTAAGTTGCTCTCCCTCCCAACCATGTATTCCTCTGTGCAATTCCATTCCTTCCCCGAATGCCTGCTCTGGCCCATGCACATCGCTCACAGAACCTTTAATGCCCAGTGTTCCAACCCGGGAGTCCCTCTTCTGCTCCCCTCTGCGGGGGAGGGCAGAGGCTGCCTCTGTCAGTACCTCCCTCAGGACCTCCCCCAGGGCCAGGGACAAAGCAGGATGGAGGAATTCTCTAATTCAGCCAGGTCTTACTGAATACTTAGTAGAATTTTGGTCCGGGGTCTCTGACACCACACATATAATATTTTCCAGGGAATTTTGATGAATCATAAACAGGTCTTAACTTCTGAAATGCTTTATTTTTATTCCTCGCTCATCCCCAAGAGGAAATGGCTATGAAGTAATTTAGAATTCCAGTTTTCTTCACTCAACCTCCCAGGAAAATGCTCTATGAACAAAAATCTAAATGTATTAAGAACACTCCTTTCCTGAGAATTTTTCCCCAAGAAGGAAGCCGCCTTTCTTAACTGATCTGTTTGATGAATTCGTTTTATCTCATTTATTTAAAATTCAAAACAAACAAACTTGCATTTCTGTGTGCTCAGCACCAAGCCACAGTTTAATTATCCTGACATGCTCCCTGTCTGCTAAGGTTTTTCAGAATAAAGTGATGGCAGGTGCAGGTAACAGTAACATAAAAATAACAAGATAAGCATCCAAACATTGGCACATGTGAAACCGCACATTTAGCTTTGCATTTTAAAAAGAGTTTGAAAAAGATAAACAAAATCCCAAGTGAGTACTGTCTTAACAAGTTCAGAAATTACTTAGCTAACTGCAGTAGGGCTTAGTCTACGTAGGAATTAATAGGGAGACAAAGAAATTACAAAGAGGAGGAAAGAACTCAGTAGGAACTGAAAAATAAAGAAAAGCAGCGGCTGGAAAACATGAAATAGATGTAGTGGGATGGAAGATCACCAACAAGTCCCTCAGTGCTAAAGATGATCTTTTCCTCTTTGGAAGGTACTTGGGATACAAGTAGCTTAACCAGGGGACGTTGCTATGACCTCCTGTGGAACCTGAGTGGGACTACTCTTGGGCTGGTGGTCTATACAGTGCAGGACTGGAGACGGAAAAGGTAGTTTTGGTGGCAGTCCCACCGAAACGGGAACGTGACATGAATGTACCGCTTCAAGATTTCTCTGCATTTGGTTTTTCTTCCACTTGCCCCTCATAATCTCACAAGGACAAATTAGTGCCTCTAGAACTGATTATCATTTCCATTCATCAGTGTAGTGTAATGAAGTGTTTAAGCATTCAGGAGCTATATACCCAAGTACAAGGTACTTACCCTCCCTGTGTCTCAGTTTCCTCATCTGTGAAATGGGGAAAAGAGCAGCTACCTCATAGGGTCACTGGGTCATCGCAAGTAGATGCAAAGTGCTCGGAACAGCTTCTGATATACAGAGCGCTCAGTGCGTGTGGACAGTCGTCATCACCACCCTCACCATGCTGCCATCAATATCACCATCATTCTCATCCTTGCCACCATACTGGGTAAAGGTGGGGCTGCAAACTCAAATGCTGCTTCCATGGGGCCAGATACGTAACAAAAATGAGAAAAGCAGCCAGGTATGCAATAGGAAGTGAAGGAGACTGTGGCTATTTACAGAACACATGCTTGTTTAATGTAAGTAATACAATTAAAATATTTAAAATCCCTATGCTTGCCAAAATTAAACAGATCTTAAGTCCAGATGTTAGTTTATGACCTCTGGTATGACACAATCAACAATCTCCTCGGTAATATCCTTACAGTATAAAAACAAAGAGGGAGGCATAAGAGACTCTTAATACAGAGAACAAACTGAGGGCTGCTGGGGAGGAGGTGGGTGGGGGGATGGGCTAAATGGGTGATGGGCGTTAAGGAGGGGACTTGTTGGGATGAGCACTGCGTGTTACATGTAAGTGATGAATCACTAAATTCTACTGAAACCATTATTATACTCTATGCTAACTAACTAGGATTTAAATGAAATAAACTAAAAAAAAAAAACAAAAAAAAAAACACAACACATCCTTACAGCAAACCCCAAGGATGAATTCCTTATATGGTTTCTCCTAAAGTGCTTCAGTATGGGGTGATATCATCACCTAGTGAACGTCATTCTGCTTTAGTCCAGAGGAGAGTTTTGGAAGGCCCAGGGGAATAGAAGAACTCTCCATAAATACTAATTTTTAAGCTGAGCTTTTGAAATGGAGACGCATCAAAGATGTATACCATAAAAGGAAGCTTCTTTACTTTCACTCAGTGGAGGCCCTGATCTAATTACTTGCCTCATAGGGAATCACGTCCATTCCCACGGATTCAATAACAATATTGAATTTATGTTGATGAGGCCCAAATTTCTTTCTTCAGATCTGAGCCCTCTTCTGAGCTTCAGACACAAGTATATCATTTTTATATAGTTCCACATGTCATAGGCAGATTTCCTAACCTTACAATGGCCAGAATGCAACTCAATTTGTTTTACCCTAAAATCCGTTCCTCAGCTCAGTAAATGACACCATCATCCTCCCAATTACTCAGACCAGAAAGCAGGGAAGACTGTCTCATGCCCAATTTGCCAGCAAGAAATGTCATGCCATCTCCAATCTAAGTCTCAGTTCCAACAACTGCCCTGGATCTCTGCCGCCGTTGCCCTAATCTAATCACCAGCACCTCTTGCCTGGGCTGCGGCAATAGTCCCTCATCTGGTGGGCTTCTCCTCCTGCACCTCTCCACACCATTTTCCCAAGCCAATGTCTTGTCTTTCTCCACTCACGACTTTTGCATACACTGCTTTAACTCTCTGGATACTCTTTCTCCCCCTCTTGACTATCTCGGTTTTGGACCTCAGCTTAAATGTCACAGCTTCAAAAAGCCCACCCTGAGCACCCAATCTTAAAATAAGTCTCCTCTTGTGATTTTTTTTAGCTCTGCCCCTTGTGGTCTTTTTCCGTTACAGCTCTTACCACTTCCTACATTCTTTTATTAATGTGTGTATTTGTTTTTTGCTTGCTTGTACCTTGAGAACAGGGGCCCTGTGTACCCTATTTTGTGTCTCCACTGTCTAGAACAACGTCTGGCTCTTTGGTAGACAGATAGATGTTCCTTATATATTTCCTGAAATAAAAAAAAAAATGAAAAACGGACGAGAATGCTCCTGATTCCTCTCTTTCTGCTTTCATTGGCTCTACCCTGTTGGATCCATACTGCACACATTGACAATTTCCCCTGGATATCTCACAGAAGCACTAGGTTAAAGTGTATGAAGATACAGGAATCGTGAAATAATTTAAAGGTCATAACTTTGAAGAACTAGAAATTCATGTCTGAAAGAGAACTATCACTCAGAAATGATGGACAAGCTTTCTCAATTAGTTGTTATGTGAATCTGAAAGAACTTGAAGGCTTGAAATTTCCAGATTCCTTAAGTGCTGTTTTGACAAAGCTTTTCACAGAGGCAATAAAATGCTATAATGGATCCATTTCTGTACATAATGCGCTAACTGTGGATCAGTTTCTTATATGAAACCAAACAAGCCCCATTCTATTGATTCTCGAACTCTCTCCAGTGAATCAGTTTCTCATCGCTGACAAACCCATTTAAGACAGAGACATCTCAGAGTCTTAGGGAGCCTGCAAAGGACTCAAGCCCAGTAAAATGACCTTCTCCTCCAACAGTAAGCAGTGGTGTCCTAACCCACCTGTGATGGCTGATTCCCAGGGGCTGAAAACTGCATTTCAGCTGAGATAGAGGTGACCAATGATCTCATTTCTCCTGGGATTATTTCAGTGCTGTGTGCCTGTTTTTCTGGTTTCCACTGCTCTCTTTGTCACATTCCAAATACTGAATCGTACTTTTTGCCTGGTCCTTGAAGCTAAATGTCTTTTAATTTGTCTTCTTTCAGACTTATTAAAATTTGCATTACCTTTTTATAACCTTACAGGTAAAACACTAATAAATACATGTTTCCTATTTCAGGATTTTTTTTTTTTGTCTTTATATAGTTATACCACATAGACTTGGAATACCATAGAAGAGATGTACTCTGAAAAGAAAATAATGTCATTTTGTTTCCCTCTCTCTCTCTCTCGATCTCTCTCTCATATCTCAGGAGGGTTGGGTTTATTCTATCACTCTGATCACTCATAAATTTTAAGATTGTGGCAGGCTGACAAAACAACCAGGTGGGCAAGATGTCTGAAAATTCATCTGATGAATTATTGTGAAGGCTATAACAGAAAAAAACAAAAAACCTATCTCCATAACATTAATCAGCTTCTGCATTTTTCCTAGACTCCTTTACATTTGACTTTTTCATTTTTGATGATTATCAGGGCTAGCATTAGATAATCACTTATTATGAATAAGATAATTTACATATATTATTTAATTCTTACACTAACCCTGAGGCTTTAGCATGCCTGCTTTTTTAGAAAAAAAAATGGTACTAAGATTCTTCTGACTATAAAGCATTTAAGAGACACTGTCATGATTGCAACTTAAATCTTGGTCAACTACAAATGCTGTCCTTCTTCCTCCAGGCATCACTCTCCTTAATGAGGTGTATCTTGTTCCTTATGTGGGAGAGACGATGCTCCTGCTAATTTATTTCTTCACAGGCTGCAACGTGACCACAGCTTTTCATGGATCACATATACATCAGCACTTTGTATACTATAAATTCCATGATTTCCTCTGAGCTTCTCTCCTACCAGTCCAAAAATAACGAAATGCAGACCTTACACTGTAGTTGATTTGCTTTATTTCCTTTCAGGTGTGGGCTATAAGAACTCTTTGCTAATAACTACTCCAGAGCATATAATTAACCCTATGAACACGGAAAACATACGTATCCGACAGTAACAGATGCAAATATGTCGCTGCTTACGTTCGTTTAACTGAAGCTTGCACTCCCCCATTTGTGCCTTTCGGAAAGATGAGATGGATGCAAAAATTAGGCTCAGCAAAACTGGATTTGTTTTAATTCAGTTACCTTTATGGTGCAATGCTGCCAGGAGGGCAGCACCAGACAACTTCATTGATTTATTTTTTTCTCCTTACTTTCTCTCGGTCTCTTCTCTTTTCCTTCACCTCTTTCATATACAGGCTAAAGTTGGTGATTAGTCCTCTGTTTCTAGTTCAGATTAAGGTTCGTAGACAATATTCCCAGTTGGGGAAGAGTCCTTGCGCCAAGCTCTCCCCAAGTGCCCCAACAGCCACATCCCCGATATTACCCTGCCCTTCTATCTGTCCCCACCCTCCGGCAACTGAACGGCTAAAACCCTGCTGCAGCCAACTTAGCAACCCTGCATCTATTAGAGTTTGTTCCAGCAAAATGTAATAACGCAAATAGCTTCTCACATTTCTATTACCTTGGGTCCAGGGATCTTAGATGGAACATTCTCAAACTAAAATATTTTTGTTTTGTAGCCCATAATGTGTTCACAAATCCATAAATCTGTTTTAAATTCAAGTTTCATAATCTCAACTTCCAGAGCTCTTGAGTGTCCATGAACTTGAGTTTTTCCTCATGTTAACAAAGATAGGGTATTTCTTTATTCTCAATTTTATAATAAACTTAGAGAATTAAGGAACATAATAAAAGAAAAAGTAGCCAAATTAAAACACAACTTTAAAACTGGTACATTTGTTTTTAAAACCTCATTCTACTTTTTTCTCCCCAAACATTATTAATGGAGTAATTCGTTTTTCCCCTTTGTCACTGGGAAAGGAGAATTATAGTGCCTTCTAAATCTCATCCACTGCCTGCTGAGCAAAGCATGCAATTAAAGTACAAATAAATAAAACAAATTATGCTATTTATTTGTTTACACTTCTCATTCTGGAAAGGAGTTTAGACAGCTTATTGTTTACTATAGGGGAGAATGCCTAGGAACAATGTAATTTTAGTTGGTTCGGCCTGTTTAGAATGTGAGCTTGGGAGGAAGGGGCCATACTTCTGGGGTGCCCTATATGGATACCCAAAAGGTAACTTTTCCATTTTCACCATGGAGGATAAAGAGTAATTTGGGGTGATCAGCAAAATAAGCTGGAAGAAGCAAAAATTCATACCAAAGAAATCTTTTTAACTTTCAGTAGTTGTGTGAAGTTGTAAACTTTATTTATCCTTTAATGACCCATGGCGCCCTTATCCCCCATTAATGGACACCGTATGTTTCTGTTTCTTTCTTGAACGGGTATTAGGCGTATTGTGTTGGATTCAGATGTGATTGCCCCTTTTGACTCAGTGGGATATGGGACACCTTTCTGGCAAGGGTAAGGCCTTTGAAGAAATAGAGGGATTATCAATTATCAAAGAAAGAGGCCAGCCTCAGAACTTGGACAACTAATGTTGGACAGGAGGGGGTAGGGAAGCCTCTGTTTCTGGACCTCACCCTCTGGGTCTAGAATTAGTGGTAAGCAGAGGGCTGGACCTGGATATAAGGCATCATGGGCTCTCAGAGGACAATTTTAGAACCTGATCTTATTTAATTGTATGCTATTCTCTCAGTTTATTTCTTTTCTATTTTTATTTTTTTATCTCTTAGCTGGTATTTCACAAAGTATAGCCTTTGGTCAGACCAGAATCATCCTAGATGTATTAAAACAGAATCTTTGGGGCGCCTGGGTGGCGCAGTCGGTTAAGCGTCCGACTTCAGCCAGGTCACGATCTCGCGGTCTGTGAGTTCGAGCCCCGCGTCAGGCTCTGGGCTGATGGCTCAGAGCCTGGAGCCTGCTTCCGATTCTGTGTCTCCCTCTCTCTCTGCCCCTCCCCCGTTCATGCTCTGTCTCTCTCTGTCCCAAAAATAAATAAACGTTGAAAAAAAAAATTTTTAAACAGAATCTTTGGGATTACGGCCTTGTTATCAGATTAAATGGGCCCTCCAATTTGAGATTCACTGCCCTGGTCTTTAGTAAAGGCTAGTTTAAATATTCCCATCTTTTCAGCTGTGCCTGTGAGCAGATATTAGGTATGCTTGTGGTGACACATGTGGTAAGAATGTTAAGAAGGAGCACCCAGCACCTAAGACCTATGGGCAAGGGATGAGTGGTCAATGACAGCTAGTGGTAGTTTCCGAAAAGAGAAAGTAGCTCTTGGCCGGGAAGGAGAGAACCAGAGCAAGGAAGAATCTGGGCTGGGAAGTGGAGAAGTCCTTTTCCACAAGGTAATTTGCCCTCTCTTCCCAACCTTAGAGGACAGAGTTTGATTTTATTAGGGGAAATGGTCCTTTCCTTTTCAATCCTATATTATTTGTGGTTCACACAAATGACCACTTTAAAAAGTTAACCAGAGAGAATTCAAGAGGCAATGATACAGATTCTTCTAATAAAAAGAAGCTTTGGGTGGGTGTCCCTGGCCAAGACAAGCTCCACTGAAAGCACCAAAAGAAGAAAAGGGGCTGTGTTCCAAAGAAAGGGTTTCTTCAGGCTGTTCTAGAAGAGGACTCTGATTGCCTGTCAAAGAAGATTGGACGGACTCAAGCCCCTGAGGTGCTAGCAAATGATGGAGTAGGAAAGTGAGCACGTAGTATCTCAGCCAGGTCGTTAACTGCTAAAAACATCGAGACGAAGCTGAACCTGTCAAAGCAGATCTTCACTCTCCAGTAAGAAGAGGCAGGATACGTTTCTCCACTTACAAGTTCTTTGTTTTCTTTGACTTCCCAGTATTTCTTGATCTATACGTTTAAGTAAATTAGCCATTATGGTGTCACTGTAAATAAGTAGCCTTTTTGTATACTCACTGGTGTTTGTTCCCTGGGCTCAGTAAATTCTCCAGTCCTAAAGATGCTGCTGCCTACACCACAGTGCTTTTGAGGCCATCAGAAATAGCAGTCAGCCATGGGGGCCAAGAAGGGAAGGTCTCAGTAGGAGTAAAAACCCACCGGGGACGTTCCGGCAAGGTCCGCATCCTCCCATCAGCTGAGGACACTGAAAGAGCCCTGACCTTGGAGGCCAGTTCACTGAATGAAGCTTCTCTGTAGCCAAAGAGGCTTAGCCACACCTTCTCCTCTGACCCCAGGTCTCTGAGGAGTCTTCACGGAATCATCATAAACTCCCACATGGCTGCTCGCCTGCTTACAGCAGTCACCCAGGGGATCTCTGACCAGAAGCTGATCCTTCCTAAGGCCGAGGCAGCAGTGGCATCATCTGAAAGCTTGTCAGGAACGCAGAATCCCAGGCCCCTCCCCAGACCTACTGAATTTTAGCCAGAATCCTTAGAGTTAATGATTAAACCTAAATCCTTAAATTTAAGAAATACAAAGCTGAAGCAGCTAGAGAGCTCTGTATTTGGAGCCGATTTTATGCAGGAAGAGCTAAGTTCAGTCTGGATGGCAGACATCGAATGAGAAGGTCGGGACAGGAAGGCAGACACAATTCTTCACAACAAAGGGAGTCTGTGCACATTATGTTGTATATAAACGTTTATTCCTCAATGTGTACGTAAACTGCACCAACTTGAATCATGAATGATTGATCTTTGGGAGAAGTAACTGCATCTAATTCCACTGCTCAAAGCTATGTTATCAGGCGGAATCCTCCCTGTGCTCCTCAGGGTGGTGAGAGCATCTCAGAGAGCATGGAAAGTGGACACCCCCGCCCGCCACCTGCCTCCTAAAGTCCCCTGGGAAGTCAGTCCAGCCCAGGTTTGCTCTGCCCTGGTTGTTCATCAGAAACACCTGGGAGCACTCAAAACCACCACCCTCCCGGCCCCACCTTGGACTGGTCAAATGGGAATTTCTGGGTTTGAGGCTCTGGGCAGGGAGATTTTAAAAATCTCTGGGGTTTGCAGGCCAGGCTAACTCACAGTTAAGAAATGAACAGTGCGTCAGACCACAGGGGCGTGGGAAAGTGGCATTTACATGTGTTCCTAGGGCAACCCAGGGGATGAAGTTCCACAGTGTAGAGACAGGAGGAGCTCGGGAGGCTCACGGACATGGGATGACTAGACACCGGGGTTTGTCCACAAGAGGACCCCACACGAAGAGCTGAATGCCTTTTGGTGCTTTCCCTTGGATGAAGAAAACAGGCAATGCAGCTTATGGTCATCTGCTTTCCAGTTGAACATTTTCATTCCTTTAAGGTCTCTCCAACCCTGGAATGTAGTCTACCCTCTATCACCACCCATGGTGTTGGCAGCGTAGAAAAAAGAAAGAAATGTGGATGTAAAGTGAAGTTTCGCTTCCCCCACTTTCACACTTACTTTGAAATTTGTGTGTGTTTGTTGACAACAGGGTATTATTGAGGGGCTTCAGCCAGGGGGGCAGGGTGGTGTCCCTGAAGAAGCTGAGGGCATCACAAGCTCCACTGGGAACATGGGGGAGGTGTGGGGGTCAAGGAGCAGATACCAGGAATGGCTGTGATGTGGGTGTGGAAGAAATCTTTCCTGACATCCACTAGCTGGTATTCATCAAGTTGATGACTGTGACCCATTAGTTTGTCATGAAATCCATTTTAAAGGTCACATCCAGTGTTCTTAAGCAGGATGAAATGGCATGGAATAGAATAGAAAATATCAGAGCTCACAGCCCATCCACCATTATAAGGCTAATTAGTGTTTTTTTGAACTTTGGCTTATAGTATGCATGTACATGTATATGTGCATTGGTATACAATAGAACCCGTATTTCTTTCTATGGTCAAGCATTTGAGAACCACTGAATTGCATTTATTTGCAGCGGAATAAAAAATAAACTTTATTGGACACTGTCCGTGGGTACAGCTCTCCGTGGTGCCGTGAGACAGGCGACAGGGAAGATAAGCCGTCATCTCAGCCTGACAGAATTCAGGCTTCGAGAACAGGCAGAAGAGGGGCAGAAGGTCTAACAGCCTGTGCACTGATGTGCAGGGGCAGGGGGCGGGCCTTAACTGCAGGACAAACTCAGAGAGTGTTGTTAAGATGGGGAGAACAGAGCTTGTCACCAGAGCATTTTCTTGCTACTCACCCCCAAACTTAAATACAGTCTGATGAGCTTATGGATCTGAAAAGAGCTTGACCCATTGTCTACACCTGGTTTTTATTTTATAAGTTTCCTTCATTGAGACTCGATAACTTTCTACCAGTTTTCAACCCTATCATTTATCCACGAAGGGAGGTATGTTGCTCCGAGGAAACTAGTATTAATATCTATTATAAATACATATCTTTAAATCGTCACTTTACATTACAAAAGACATTTTTGTATTTCTGATAAAGTCATCGAGTTTATACGTGCATTTCATACGATTAAATTTACCAGAAAAATAAGCTTGAATGTACAAATATGCTACATTTTCCAGACTGGTGTATTGCATTCAGGGAGGAGTGTCTTTTTCATTAATAATTATTTGATAAAATCAAGATGTCTCTATTCACCTTAATTTGGGGGGGTGGGGAGTGTGGGAGGTGATAGCGGAGTCTAGTTCTCTCAATAAGAAACAACAGGGGCTCCTGGGTGGCTCAGTCAGTTAAGCGTCCGACTTCGGCTCAGGTCACGATCTCACGGTCCGTGAGTTCGAGCCCCGCGTGGGGCTCTGGGCTGATGGCTCAGAGCCTGGAGCCTGCTTCCGATTCTGTGTCTCCCTCTCTCTCTGCCCCTCCCCCGTTCATGCTCTGTCTCTGTCTCAAAAATAAATAAACGTTAAAAAAAATTTTTTTTTTAAAAATAAGAAACAACAATAACAGAAGTGGAACACCCTACTATTATGTACAAGGAAGATACAACTGCTATCTGGGCAGCAAAGATGGCCAACGAAGAAACAGCAGTAAAGGTCTGGGCAGACTCTCAAATTATAAAACCCTTTTCCTCTCCTCACACTCACTGACTTGGCCCATCTGTTGAGATGATCACACACCCATTGAAGATGCAGGTGGTGATTCTGCCCACAAGGTCCCTGAATTGGCTGTTCATTTCAGATAGCCTGGTCTGAGGGGGTAGGGAGGACATGCCAGCTGGAAATGGGAAGGAGGTACCTGGAACTCTCAGAAAAGGAGCTTCCCATTGGGGATGGTGAGTTGCGGAGGTTTTCAAAGACCCCAAACTCCGGAAGAGGTGTTGTGTGGTTAACACCATGGCTTCTCCCCCTTTCCAGAAGGAATCCTGCCTGAATCACTGCTAAGAACTTAAGGGATTATAATTATTTAGCTTATCCAGAAGTCAGTTCCCAGTGGATTTTTCCTTTTACCGGAGTTGGATGGTAGTCAAGATGGACTTTTCCACTGGGCCCCAGTGAAGGATAGTGTGGAGCCACACTTTCATCTGGGCAACAAGATGTGTATGATTCTTTTGTGAATCCCTCAGAAGTGCTTCTGCTGCTAGTATTGAGAAAGAACATTTCCCTTAATTTCCCTTTGATAGGAACCATGATAATATACAGCAGTCTACCTTCAGAAATTGTGTTTATATTACGTTATGATTATGGAAACATATTTGATGTTTATGACAACCTTTAGAGGGAAATTGAACAGATATTATCATCTACCATCACAGATGAGAGAACAAAGACACAGACACTTGATAGGAGGATAGGAGTCTCCCTCGTGTAATCAGGTAGCAGAAAAGACCAAATGAATCAGATTATACTGTCTTCCAGCATCACCTCTTTCCAGGACCCCTCACAGAGTGGAGACAAGCAGTCATGAAACCAGGACTGGGGCTCCTCATCCCTGGTGGGCTATGAGCTCCCTACCCTTGTCTCTGATACTGTGGGTGGCAGGAGTGCAAAGGCAAGAGGAGGCACCCACAGCGGGGCAGGTCTGAGGCTATTACTATCACACGCCCTGCTGCTGGCCTGAATAAACCATCAGTAGACTACAGACACATGTGCTATTGGAACTACAACAGGCTGGCCTTTGGGCTGGACTGAAGTAAGCAGAGTCGTGGGGAGAGACCCCAGTAACACAAGCACTGGGGCTACACATGTGAAATTCAAATGATGGCTTTGCCACTTATTACTTATGAGGCTTTGGGCAGGCACTTCACCTCTCTGAGCCTCAACTCCTCTTATATAAAATGGGATGGCAGTTAACATTCAGGGTCAACGTAAAATCAGAAATTTACACATAGTAGGCACTTAAATAATTGGAGGGAGAGTGTTATTACTATTATCTCAGACCCCAGCTGGGGCATACTATACTAGGAAGAGACTCTGTTGCCACAAGTTTCATTATGGGAAGTAAATAAAAGAAAATAAAAGTAAATAAAATGGCTAGGATATCAAATATTCTGAAATATTTGATAAAATAGAGATACCACGCTTATATGTGGCCTGTAATATTGAAGTCCACAGTTTTGCTTTCTTGGGAAAAACTTCACAATCATTTAGTGTAGACCAGCACCCCTGGTTCATTCATATCTTTAACCAGGCCAGGTTCCTGCCTGCCTTCAAACTTGGGTGCCTCCGTATCCTTCATCATGTCCTTGGCAGTGAATAATTTTCCTCTCCTGGGAATTTCTCTATATTCTGGCTAAATCTTCTTTAAGGCATGTGTCAGAAGTGTTGGTGGGGTCTGGATAGTATGGTGGTGACCCAGGAGTGCCTGGTCCCACACTGTGGCATTCCACCTGCCCATCCCCATGCCCCATGAGATGCCAAGGGAGATACACGCACAGTGCCAGGACTAACATGAGCAGCAACGAGCATAACGCTTATGCTGCTGTTGGCTGGGGGTCCACTGGAGGTCCCAAAGCAGAATCATGGAGACCGGCAGTGAGGATATGGACAAGGATAAAAATCTAAAAGGTCTGGGGGCACCTGGGTGGCTCATTCAGTTAAGTGTCTGACTTCAGCTCAGGTCATGATCTCACTGTTGGAGAGTTTGAGCCCCACATTGAGCTTTGCACTGACATCACAGAGCTTGCTTGGGATTCTCTCTCTCCCTCTCTCTCTGCCCCTCCCCCACTTGGCTCACTTGCTCGCTCACGCTCGCGCTCTCTCTCTCTCTCTCTCAGAATAACAAATAAACTTAAAAAAACCCTCAAAGATTTAAAATGTCTGTGTGCTCCTTGTTCTGCTTACACCTGAAATTGATCACACTCTGGGAAGTTTAATGAAATGAAAGGAAGTGGAAATGGCAACAAAAGTAAAAGGACTGGCTTCCCAAGCTAAAGTGGGCCATCACTTTTCAAACTAAAAGGAAGAAAAGAGAGTTCTGTGCTCACACGCAAAACCTTTGAACATGCAGCGATCCTGCCCACTGACAAACCTGCAGCCTTGACCCAAATCGTGTGTCCTGGAACTTGACCAATCAGCATGGAGACTCCCTCCCTGCAAGGCTTGCAGTGAGGGGAGGGGCGCTGAGAGGTGCACCTTCCCTGTCTCTGGAGGCCGGCAGTACGGCTATGGCAGTATGTATCATCTAGTGACTTGTGCCATCATTGTCGTGGAACACAATCATCCTCCCGACCAGATTATAAACTTCCTAAGAATGGGATCTGCTGTTAGTTCGTACTGCACAGTGTCTCAAACAGAGACATCGGGGTAAAGGAAGAAACGGAGGATTTACCAAACATGTGCCATATCACTGTGCTAGGCGCTCAATCTATCACTGTGTTTAACTCCCGTCTATTCATTCGAGGTGGCCATAGGGCATCACCCCACGCTGCAGGTACTGTGGCTCTGCCAGGGAACTTCACTAGCGGAGAAGCAGTGATCACCAGTGCCTCCGGACTCCCAGGGGGGAGGGGGAGGAGAAAAGGAAGAAGGAATAGGAAACAGAAGGAAGAGTGGGGGGATAAGAGAAAAGGAGGACTGAGGGGAGGAAAGATAAAGGAAAAAAGAAGAAAGTGAGAGCAAGTCAAACCACGGTTATTCGGTTCTCTGACTCCAGTAAGAAATGCTCTGGTCTCTCCTGGCAGATGGCTCCAAAGCCATCAACCCCTACTCCTGGAAACAGCAGCTTCCTCTCCCCACAACCTCCAACTACAGCGCCTCAGCTGATTTATTTCCTAATTAGCTCACTTATATATAATGATAATGAAATTTTATTTCTAGAGGAGTTTTGACCTTTTATGGCAGAAGTAGACAATTTGAATAATTTCTGGGCATCTAAATGCCATGCGGCTTATGTGAGATTTAGTAAGGTGGGTGGCAAAGGCAAAAAAAAAAAAAATGAGGCAAGACACTCTGATTTTTGCCAATTCTGTCACACTGTAGTAGCATTCTCACTGGTCCTATGCCCAGTCGAGGCCATCAACACGTACTCTAAGTTCCTCTGCACGTATCACAAAACTTTTTAGTTTTGAAATTGTGGTCCTTGAATATCATCATTTGAAACTTGCTTATAAACCCAGGTACACGAAGCTGTGTATATCAACTCACTGAACCCCACAACTGGTTCAGCACACTGGGCTGCTCAGGTGGGTGTCCTTCCTTCCGTCCCACTCCTTGTATTTCTTTCTCAAGTTAGAGCACTTGTTCAAAAGAGAAAAACCTCCCTAAGAAGAGGGGTGAGCTATAATCTCTCCTAAAATTTCCAAAAATCATCTCCTTGTTCATCCTTGGAAATTTCAGGACCACATATGTACAAATAAATTGTTCTAGTTTTTCATCACTATAAACATCAACAGCCAAACTTCCTTGATCTTTGCCATCCTGAAGAGGTAAAAATCCACGAATCATCAGAATTAAGCTTTATCTGATCTTCAAGTTGCTGACCAGAATTTTAGGCTGTAGACGAGCTTAAAAGAATTTTGGCGTTTTCTCCCATCAGTTATGAAACTAATTCAATAATAGCCAAGATTTTAGCACTATAATTAGTAGTACTGTTAATCTTAAATATGCTCTTAGTAACAAAAATTAGATAAATAATTACAGTTCCTTGAGTTGTAACCAATGTTACTGATATTTTACTCCCAAGTAGATAAGTACAAATCAATCTCATAAAGATGACATCTCACAGTAAAACGTAAGATGCACAATGTTGGCCAAAGGGGTGTCCAGCTATTTTTTTCATATTTTTATAATGCAAAATAAATAAATGAACAAAACCCTCCAAACCAGAGAGCTTTACAGCACCCTCCTTTGACAGATTTTAGTATTTTTAAAAAGGCACTTGTGCTATTATCAAAGTACAATTTGATTAATTAGCTAATGTTTTATAATAGGCTTATGTTATAAAATCCCCAAGAGGCGAAATGCTGACAGTGAGAAGAAAAATGGAAGCTCTTTCTCAAGGCATTTTGGTATTAGCTAAAAATTACATGTTCCAAAGGCAACAATGTGTAGGAAAAGGAATCCTCATACACCATTGGTGGAATGCAAAGAGTGGTGCAGTCACTCTCGAAAACAGTGTGGAGGTTCCTGAAGAAATTAAAAATAAATAGAATTACTATTGATCCCATAATTCTACTACCAGCTATTTGCCCAAAGAAAATGAAAACACTAATTCAAAAAGAGATATGCACCCCTATGTTTAGTGCATTATGTACAATAGCCAAGATATGAAAGCAATCTAAGTGTCCATCAATAGATGTATAAAGAAGAGGTAGTATATAGATACAATGGAATATTATTCAGCCTTAAGAAAATGAAATCTTGCCACTTGCTAATGACATGGATGGATCTGATGGTTATAATAATTGAAATAAGTCAGAGAAAAATACCATTTCACTCAAATGTGGAATTTAAGAAAGAAACAAAAAGGAAAAAGAGAGGAACAAAAAAAACAGACTCTTAAATACAGAGAACAAACAGGTGGTTTCCAAAGGGAAGGGGGGGGGTGAAATAGGTGAAGGAGATTAAGAGTATACTTATTATGATGAGCACTGAGTAATGTATAGAAATGTTGAACTGCTATATGGTATGCCACATTGTGTGTTAATTATACTGGAATTTTTTAAATGCAAAAAAATAAAATTTTTTTACATGTCCCAAAGCCTGGAAATCCTGCCTCAATTATTCCTTACCTGGAGGCCCAAAAAATGTCTGGATATTAAAGGATGAATATTTTTAATGCCTAATTTTGAAAATGTCCTATGTACTAGGCAACATGCTAGGAGTAAATAGAGCTGTAGCCCTCAACTGTAGGGAACTCACCATCTAGGGAAAAGCAGACATGGATAGGAATAATTTAATAACATCGGAGGATAATGGAGTGTCATGTGATAAGTAATCGATATAATCAATTATAATCCATATGTGTATAAAGTGTTGACTCAAAGCCACTCTCCTGGGGGTGCCTGGGCAGCTCAATCGGTTAAGTGTCTGACTCTTAATTTTGGCTCAGGTCATTCCTGGGATGGAGCCTCACATCAGGCTCTGTGCCGACAGGGTGAAGGCTGTTTGGCATTCTCTCTCTCTCCTGTCTTTCTGCCCCCCCCCCACCCCCCGCTCATGTGCTCTTTCTCTCTCAAAATAAATAAACAAACTTAAAAAAACAAAAGCCACTCTCCCTGGATAGAGGCAGAAGCAGAGGCAAAGTAGTGAAAGAGGAAAGCAGGAGAGTTATGTAAACTTGTAGAGGGGAGGAGGTGGAAGGGAGATACGTTAGACCTTTCCAGGTGAATGAATAAGGGAAAGAGCATTCCAGGATGAAGGGGAAGCAGGGGAAAGCCACAGAGGTGTGGGAAAGAATAGCGTGTTTGGAGAATCTGTAAGCACCTCAAGAGAAGGCTCCAGCAGGAATGAGCTCACGGAGAGCTTTCTTTGTCATGCAGGGACACTGGGGTTTTACCCTCTAAGCAGGGAAGTAACGTGATTGGATTTGTTTCTAGAAGCAGAATTTAGTAATTTAGGAGCAAGCTCACCCATGGATTTGGAGAAGGGCAAGGCTGTAGTCAGGGAAATGACCGACTCAGGGGAATGATCAGGAGGAAAGTGTATGATTTTAGTGCTGAAGTAAGAAAATCTGGAAGTTAGGGGAATACAGATGGAATATTCCAGGCTTGGGCTTCGAAGTCCACAATAGATGCATGTGATCAGCGAGTTCTGATGGGCGTAGTGGGGAGAGTCTCAGATAAGAGTTGGTGCCAAAAAAAAGATGGATAGGTTGTGAAGAGTAGGCCCAAAGGGGAAGCAAGGGACCATGATTACTGACTGAGGTTGACTTCTATTTAGAGGAGGAAAAACAAACAAACAAACAAACAAAAAAAACCCCAAAGTTAAAATGCAAAAAACCCCAAAACTCCAAAGGAAAACCAAGGATTAAACTAACATTGGGCAGCTTTTTAGATGCTGGGCACTGTGCTAGACAACATTGTAGCCCTTTCATGTCTCACAAGATCTACCGCATCCTGGAACTGTGGTCCTTAGTTTCCCAAATGCAGAAATTGAGCTCAGATAAAATAACTTGTCTGAAGCTTCACGATTCACAAGAGCAAGGTGGAGTTTTTTGTTCCCAGGTTTGTGTAACTCTGAACCCATGCTGTGAGTGAGAAGAAAGGAAGAAGAAGTTTCAAGAAAGGAGAAGGCCCTTCCATAGGTCCTGCTGTTGAGAAGCCCACAGTAGCATTTCAGCAACACATCACGCATTTGTTCAAAAAGCCCGGAGCCAGAGGGGAGAACCTGTGGGTCACTGAAAGGTGCTCAATAATGGTGCCACTGGTCCACTGGACTCTGCAGCTCTATTTCCCTGGGCCTGTGCTGCCACAACTGGGAGTGGTCGTCTTTTTTTTTCTAAAACAAAGAAAGGAGCACACTCTCCACACCCAAATAAATTCCAGAGAGATCAAGGATTTAAATGTAACAACAGAAACAAACAAACAAACAAAAAAAACCAACCAACCAACAACAAAAACATGAAAGTTTTAGGAGAAAATTTGGAATTTAAAAAATGATCTGGACTTTCCAAGAATGCACAAACTCCAACGCCTGATCGTTTGATGACGTAAAAACTAAACATTTCCAGAAAAAAGACCAACAGCCCAACTGAAAAGTAAACACATTCACAGAAAGCTGAATAAAAGAAACACAAGTGAATTTTGAATGTGTGAAAAGATGTAAATTAAAACTTCACATCAATACCACTTTTTACCTATCAGATTAGCAAAGAGCAAAAAATTTGATATTATTATTCATCATTGCACATGGGAAATAGGCATTCTCAAACATTATCAGGAGTGTATTATGAAGCAATCTTATTACAGAGCAATTTGGCAACACGCGTGAAAAGTTTAAACAGACATTACATTTGATCATGTGATTTCACTTCTAGAAATTTTTCCTATGAATATACCTGTACCTAAAAATGCATGTATCTTGCTTTTGAGTGCAGCTATTGTGTATGTATATGTGCATGTGTGTGCATGCACAGAAAAGAACTAGAAACAATTTATTCATTGACAGGGACCATCCTATGACAACTACAGTATAGCTAAACATAGAATATTCTCCTAAGATGAATGAGGCAGATATATACTGATGTGACCTGATCTTCAAGATACATTCTTTTTTAAAAAATATTTATTTATTTTGAGAGAGAGAGAGAGAGAGAGAGTGAGAGTGAGTCAGCACAGAGTCTGATGCAGGGCTTGAACTCACAAACCCTGGGATCATGATCTGAGCCAAAATCAAGAGTTGGACAGTTAATCCATTCAGCCACTCAGGTGCCCCTCCAAGATATATATATATATATTTTTTTTAATTTTTTTTTCAACATTTTTTATTTATTTTTGGGACAGAGAGAGACAGAGCATGAACGGGGGAGGGGCAGAGAGAGAGGGAGACACAGAATCGGAAACAGGCTCCAGGCTCTGAGCCATCAGCCCAGAGCCCGACGCGGGGCTCGAACTCACGGACCGCGAGATCGTGACCTGGCTGAAGTCGGACGCTTAACCGACTGCGCCACCCAGGCGCCCCTTATTTTTAAACTTTTTTTTTTTTTAATTTTTTTTCCAAGATATATTTTTAAGGAAAAAAAAGCCAGATGAAGAACAATGGATATAGATGCCATTATTTTTAAGGAAAAAAGGTATACACACATATACATGTATGTTTATGTGCACATGTGTATACTTGTATATTCACAGACTATTAAAATGCATGGAACACAAGTAACAGTCCAAGGTAGAGAAGCCAAGAACAGGCTAAGGTGGGAGATTTGTCACTCTGTACCATTTATTGTTTCACTCTGTTCATTTATTTCTTCTTCCAGAATAAAAGGAGTAGGGGAAGGAAGGCACAGGGAGTGAGAAATGATGTGTAAGAGGGAGGGAAGCGGAGGAGCACGACTCAAACAGATTTTAGCTCTGTTCCCATTTTATCTCAAGCCAGCTTCGAGGATCTTTGAGGCTTTACACTGGTAAGGCCAACTCCACAGAGGGTTGGCTAAGGAACCAAGGAAAAGAACTTTGAGAACTGTTTTATAGGTAGGCTTCCGACCAAACGTGGTTCTCTAAAATTAAAAATGAAAATCATAAAATCCAAGGGTGAAACTGGTCTCCTCAGAGGAAGTCACAAATCATATGCACAACTCTGTTGCTATTTTGCTTAATCAACCTAAGGATAAAGCAGCTTTCATGACAATCAAACACTTTGAAACAATGGGTTTGTATCATAATGGCCATATTTTCTCAAAGAAAAATCAGGCCTCTTGGTCTGACCATGTTGTGAGCGCAGGGTGGAAATCACTGCATTTCCAGGAAGGGTTTAAGTGTACTGCGTACGGAGACCTCGACACCATTTGTCAAGTGCAGACATGGTTCATTTCAGAAGCCAAGATGTTCTCTATGGATATCTGTGCTTGTACCGGAATGAACCAGGACAAATACCGGTTGGAACTGACCCACGCGCTAGGGGGCGCACTAACCCATTGCGAACAGACCTTTCAAAGGGAATGCAATGCACAGGTATATGGGTAAATACGGTACAACTGAGGCTGTTAAAGGGAGAAGGCAGAAGGGATCCACCAAGAAGAGAGATTAGATGACTAAACTTGGTGAAAACTGGTGAAGGAGTGGGATCCTTGTGTGAAAGCAAAAAACCTGGCCTCAAATTACTTATGCCTGACCTTTTTACTCATATATAAAGTTTCATTAGTGTTTTCTCTTTTAAAATATACCATTCAAATAAAGGAATGTCCACAATCTCTAATTAAGAATCCAAACATATAAAGAATCCAAACACATAAAACAACAGCAACACACACACAATTTTAATCTAAAAAACTCATATACAATTCATGGCTTTTTTCTTTTTTTAATACAATTTGTCAAGAGATGGAAGTTATCAGAGTTAAGCTGAGTGGGGGCACGTATTCACATGTGGCAAATTAGAGAAAGGCTGCAGGGAAGTCCTACCGCATTCCAGCCTTAGAGCCCCGAGCTCAGGCACCTTCTGAGGGAAACAGAGCAGGGAGAAATTTCTAGATCCCTGCTGACGCCTGTAGGCGGTAGACCTCCATCCCCACCCCCACCCTCACCCCTCCTCTTTTAATGGTCCCAGTGGGTCTCAGGGCACAGGACTGCGAGGAAAAATTCAACTCCTTGCTGCCAAAACTTGGCCCACAGCGAATTCATCAACACTAGGGGTTTCTAGGTGTCTAGAGCTCCAGTAAATATTCTAAAACAATTTGGGACTTAGACATAAGGTTGCTTTTATTTTGCCACATTAGGATATGACAAACACGCAAATGAAATGCCCGCCACCATCTGCTATCACCGGGGCTTCATAAATTAAAAAATACCTTTCGATACCACAAAAAGTGAAAGAAAATACTCTTAAATTGTGCTTTCAAAATCATGTATATGCTCTCCTTTGTATCAATGAGTATGAGTTTATATGTAAAAGTATTTTCTAAATCATCTTAAGAAGGAATTAAAAGGGATTCTTGTAGATTGAATGGTTAGCCTTGAAGAAAACTTCGCTCTGTTTTCCTAGTTTTTCTCATCCAGCCAGTCTGTGGAAAATTTCTTCCTGAACCAGCACAGTACTTGTGCTGTCGACTGGGCCCCACCGGTCTGCACAACACCGGCCCCGTTCCTGCCTTTCCTCAGCCGGACCCCGACTCTTCTCTAGCAGCCCCTGGATGCCATGCCCCACACAGGACAGCATTGCCCACTGTCAGACCATCTATGGGGCAAATGAGACTCAGTGTTCAGAAAGAATCTCAGGATGGTTTGAAAGAACTGCTCAGAAAATGTTTGTTTGCGGAGATGAATCCATCACTTCAAGTCTCCTAGGAGCACATTTCCAGTGCCTGAGTGTTGACAGTGGACAAGGAGGGCCTGTCCAGCAGTTGCCCTCGTGCTAGGGTCATATCCACAGCCCCAAGAACCTCTTCCTGGGCTGAGGTGTTGGCTGTACTCAGGATAAGGAGGAGGTTCAGTCTCCTTGCCGTTTTCATTACCAAAAAGCTTTAAGAAGAGATAAGCTACGCTCTCAAAGAGGAACATCAAAATAATATAACCTAGAAACAGGAATGCTGGGGGTTTTGCTACAAAGCCTATAAGGCCCGCAAGCTTCGAGAAGGCCTGTGGTGTGCCCTGGGTGGACACAAGTCAGTGAGGTCAGGTTTACCAGAAGTACTGCAGGACCACTAAAAAAGCGTCAGGGACCACAGAAGAGGATGCTGGGAGAACTCATTCATTCGACAGACATTTTCTTTGTGTCAGGCATAGTCTTAGGAGATTGATGAAAGAATGGTCACTGCTTGGGGCAGGTGATGTACTGTGACTGGTAACAATTGGAGGCAAAAACTTCTCGGCTTTTCTTTGGAGCCCATCTTTCTCCATTAAGGACAATTTTCTCCAGGTGAAAATGTCAGCAGAAATGCCTCAAAGTGGAACTGAGACCCAGCATTTGGAGAAGTGTAAAATAGCCCTTGTGGCTATTCAAACAAACAAACAAAAGCAATTCTAGAAGACTTCTGGGTCATCTGTGAGCTTAGAGACCCAGACTCTAGAACCTGTCAAGGGTCTGGGAGAAATTACGGGGAGCAGAACTGCTTGCAGGCAGAGACAGGCAAATGCTGCCCTGATTTCTCAAAATGAGCAAGAATGGGTCCTGGAAACTTGACATTGGTACCTCTGATGTTGATTCAGGACCAGTGATATGCACTTAGCAGAGACAGAGGTGATAACTCGCAATTAGCCACTAGCAGGGATAAGCACACAAAGCTAGTCCTATTTGCTCACTTCTGTTTACTATGAAAGTGTGGCAGATGGGATATAGTTAGCAAGAAAGCAAGTTTTAAATTTTTCCTGTAAGTATCTGAGGGTCTCATTTTCAGAAAACTTAATCTAATTATATTTGGGGAAAGTCAATGAAATTTCTAAGATTTCAAAGTTTTGCAATGAAAACTTGGTCTCAGTAAGGATTTCTTTCTTTATTGGCTCCCCTTTCCCTGGGGTGAATTATAAGCTCTGGGTTTATGCAAAATGTCAGTGTTGAATGAAGAAAGGTATTTACTTCTACGTCTTAATATAGCGGGGTCTGGACTCCCTTGAAATGTAGAATAGACTTAAGATAAAGGACAGTTGCCTCTATGTCCACATCTGCTAAGTCTCTGATTTGGTCCTTCTACTGTCTTCTATTGGGTTGTCTCTGCCATTCTGTTTTCTGGTGTCCTGTCTATACACGTAAGATGACTTCGTCCTTCAATGCGCTTTCTCACCTAAATTCCCACTTTACTTGGGATACTAGATGAGTTCAGCTGCTTGCTCACTCACTCTCCTTGGGGCTACAGAAAGCTCTGTGTGCCCACACTATCCTCAGCCCATACCCCTGGTGCATACAGCCTGTCTGCAAAGCAGCTTCCTTCCAGAGCTCCAACTGGGCAGCAGGTCCCGGTTTCCTCTACTCTTGGATCCCTAAAGGTGGTGTTCAATCATCTCCATCCTCTTCTTGCCTTGACCTGTGGCTGTTGTCAGGGGAGCATCTAATTCTTTTCACTTTCTCCTTCCCCTTACCAGCTTAGAGTATCTGTATTTGCATCCACACAAGGGGGAAAGGGGAAAGAGGCAGGAGATGCCTCTTTTTTTTTGATACTAGATATTCTACATATTTTTGATACTAGATATTCTACATATACTAGATTGGGAGATTAGAGAAATGGTCAAAATATCAAACACCTCCATTCCAATAAGGCAAAGACTCACCACATGGGCTGTGGACACAAGTGGTTTTAAAGCTGACTGAAAAACTTACTAGAAGGTTCTTGAATTATAGATCAATTTCTGCCTGGGAGGAGATCGTTAATGCTGTGCAACACAGTTTTGTACTGTACTGCATTCTGTTCAACAACTCCATTAATGATTTTGCTGAGAACAGAAGATGTGATTACTGAATTTGTAGTTGGCTCATAGCTAGGAAAGACAGACTGGCCACAACAATGGGCCAAGACTAACTTGATGAAACTCAACTCCATAATAACTAGGTCTTGTAGTTACGTTTAATATAATAATGTCACAGCTACAAGATAGAGGTGGTCCAGGAAAATGGTAGAGGGGCACAAAATTCATATCTTAGAAGACTTAACCGTAATAGTAATATGTTCCAAGAGGGAGACATGACGGTTGGGAAATCTAGTGGATTTGGGCTGTGTTTATAGAAGATCTGTGTTAATAGTGTCCGGAGAAGTATTCATCTTATTGTAGTTCATCCTGGAAAACTACATCTTCCTTCAATCCAACTTCCAAGTGTTACAGTTCTTCCTCAAAAGCAAACCATAGCCCTTCACTGCCTCCAAAACAAAGCTCAAACTCTTTTCATGGTGTACCACGTCCTTCATGATCTGCTTCAACTATCCAGCCTCCTTTACCATTGTTTTGGTCTCCTTCCTGCTCTGCTATCCAAAACCACATGCAACTCCTTCCACATGCATTTTTGTGCCTTTGTTACTCTCTGTCCAGGTCTTCCTTGTCTAAATTTTCACCTCTGCTAGGAGGTATGGGAAAATGCGGATAGGAAGGGATGCTGACTAGTGACCCAAAACTTTGGGGTAGTGGAAAGGTGCAGGCAACAGAATTCTATGGATTCAGGAGCTAGACAGAATGAGGACCCAGATGAAGTATGAGGCAAAGACAAGAGTTATGCAAAATTAGAGAAGTCCAATGCTGGGTGGGTGTCAAAAGGAGACATCAAAACTACGGCAAAGAGATAAGAATTTGAAGAAAGAGAGGTAAGTGGGGAGAAAGGGGGCCGCCTACCTGGAATGCCTGTCACCTTTGCTATCGTAATGATCTCCCCATACCTTTTTGGTATTTATCTTTTCCCTCTCTCTTGACTCTAAGACAGAGCTGACCAGTCTCTTCTCTGTGGCAACTCTGTACGTTGAATATTTCTCTATTAGATCCCATATGGCCCAGATTTTCAATTATTGGTGTATATTTCCAATTCTCACATTACACTGAATACTTCCTTGATGATGGGGCTGTGATTTACCCATGCAATCTTAGGGTCTAGCCGATAGTACTATATCTGTACCACAGCATCTGGCACATAGCACACAAACCCTAACACTCACACATACATTTATATTATATACACACACACATATTTATACAAATATGTATATGTGTTTAATAAATGGTGGATCTTGTTAAATCTCGCTTGAAAACCATACTTCTCAAGGTATCATGCCAATATTAGCATATAAGAATCAGTACATCTTTATCTCATTGTAAAGGAATCAACTTCAAAAAAAAATTATTGAGTAGAAAATGCTTTTCAATCCATGTTCTGAGTTAGTCATATCTCCTAAAAGGCATTTAAGATCATATGGTGTGATTTTGTACGCTTATGACTACTTAGTACCTATTTAGATAAATTTTAAGTCTTCTACTGAGAGGAAATAATCTATCTTAATACAAAATACTTCCACTGTTCTTCAACCTCGAATATGTGATTGGCTGAACCCCTACCACAGAAACGTGCTATTTTATTATTGCTCTCACGTTTGCCTTTACCATATTTATATATATGCTAAATTTGGTCGAATAAACGTTGAGAAGTATTATATTTTACTTAGACACAGAGAGGTTCATGGGCCACCATTCTTGTCAATTACTTTTTTTTTTTTTTAAGTTTCTTTTTGAGAGAGAGTATGAGCAAGCAGGAGTGGGGAGAGGCAGAGAGAGAGGGAGAGAGAGAGAGAAGCCCAAGCAGGCTCTGTGCTATCAGCGGGAACCTGATGCAGGGCTCAAACCCATGAACCATGAGATCATGACCTGAGCCAAAATCAAGAGTCAGATGCTTAACTCACTGAGCCACCCAGGTGCTCCTTGTCAATTATTTGTTATCTGCTTTTCAGAGCATGGAGTCTGAGTTACAACATTATAAATGTTCCTTCTACTCTTAATACTAATAAGTTTTAGTCATTCATTTATTCTACAAATATCAGTTGGGTACCCACTATGTATTAGGTGCTATTTGAAGTGCTGGGAATACAACAAGTAACAGAACTGACAACATCCTACCCTCAGGGCTTTATGTTCTAGTAGGAAGAACAGGAAAAAAAAACCACAAATAAATATACATTATTACACCAAGTAGTGACAAATGCTATAAAGAAAAATAAGTGGAGTAAGGAGGATAGAGAATAACAGTGATTAATTACAATTTTAGATAGGTGTCCAGACGATATCTCAAAGGGTAGGTAATATTTGAGCAGAGAACTGAATGAAGTGAGGGAGGGTGGGACGAAGGGAAGGAGGAGTGCCAATTTCTGGGATGAGAGCATTCTAGGTGGAGGAAACAGCAAGTGTAAAAACCCTGAGGTAGGAGCACGCTTGGAGTGCTTGAGGAAAGGACAGACCTTATCACTGTTAGTAGGGTGAATGGGGAGATAAGAACTGAGGTTGGCGAAGTTGCCAGAGGCCAGATTTTATAGAGTCAGAGTGGGATTTCAGATTTCATTCTCAGTGTGATGGGAAGTCATTGGAGGTTTGAACAGCCTGTGACATGATGTGATTTGAATTTTAAAAGGGTCACTCTAGCTGCTGAGAAAAGGGGAGCAGTATAAAGCCAGTTGCTGCTAGATGGTAAGGAATATGGCAGGACTCCTGCAATCTGCGTTAACTTCTTTCTTCATTTTGTTGTAGAAAAAAGCTCTTGTTCAGCAAATCTACCCTCCCAGTGTCTACCCTCTGGGAGGATTGTCTTATGAGCAGCCCCATGATGACAGCAAGTCCTCATCTATTGGTGTCAGCAAAAAAGGCAGATCTGTCTGTCTTCTCATCCTTTGCACTCTGGTCTGGGACTTCCTCAAGAGGCTGACACTTGTCTTGGATTGGCTTGAGTCAATGGAAGCCCCTATGGATCAGTTTCAGAGCTTCTCTATTAATAGAATTTATGAGACCCTAAATTGCCTGACGTTTTCCTTCCTAGGAACTCAGTTTATTAAACCAAATCCAACATGACAGTGTGTCAGATCTGCTGATTGACTGCACTGTGAAAGAAGAGGGGCAGAAAGACCATGTCTGTGGACCTCAGGGCCTTGTCCTCTACCTGATTTTTCACGCATGACTAACTTTATGATACCTGAACAAGATCCACCTATTGTAAGGTTAGAGTGCTGACCCATACAAGGCAGTATGCATTCTTGGCCACTGACCAATGCCGGGTAGGGAGGGCTCTGCCCAAACCATTCACAATGTGGTCTACAATTGGCAAAGTGGCCAATTCCACTTCCTGTAATGGTCACATAAGCTCCTGTCAGAATGATCCTCCTGAAGATAACAACTATAAACTCTGGAGAAAATATAAAACAACAACTACCTGAAGGCACTGAAGAACAATCAAAACAAGATACATTCTGGGGAGTGTCAGGAGAAACACTCTGCCATAGACCCTGAGTGTCCCTGCATGTTCTTTCTAGGTGTGCCTACGATGGAAGGTCATGACTGCTTATGACTTGGGCCATTACTCAGGACTGAATTTGCAGTGAGCAAATGAGGGATTACACAAGGTCTCCCTGAGACAAACAACAAGCTTCTTCACTGCATAACATGAAAGAGCTCGGTTCCCCAAACTCAGTGTTGCTGTCCTGTAATGTATCCCACTGTGCAGTACAGGCATCCATCTGGGCCCACGGAGCCATCAGTGTGGGACTTGCGGGCAAGGGAAATCAACGCCAGCATGTGGAGACCCATAATTCTTACTGTGCCAGGAGTAATAAAGCCCTCCTTTCTGACCCACGAAATAGTGACTGGTTTATTTATTGGCTGGTAAGCAGGATAAAATAAAATCTCAGACCTGGACAGAAGGGAGTCGACACTTGAAAGAAGGGAATGGCACTGGCTAGACCTCCCATTTTCATGACTTCTGGCTTGACAGGTTTCAGTCCATGCCATGTGGAATGGCAAAGACTCTGATAGAAAGCCTGCAGTCTTTCTGGTTTAAAGACTCAGAGGGCAAAGTTTGGACAACCACACCCGCTGGAAAGTGAGAGGGAAATCACAGAAATGAGAGCCAGAGGGAGGAACTATAAATTCTGTCTATTAATTCTGCCCAAATGTCTGGCTGACCTCCGCACCATGCATTTGCAAGGCAGACTCCAGATGGCCCAGGAGAGACTACAATTTCAGAAATGAGATTGCAGCTGCTGCCCAGGAGACGGAGTTTGCACTCTGAATTCAATTATGTTAAGTGGCTGCTGTAACAACAACAACAACTCTTTAGAGAAACAGAATAGCATCCGGAATCTCTACAACACTTACAATGTCCAGAATATAATCCAAAGTTACTCGACACACAATGAAACAAGAAAATAGAACCCATTCTCAAGATTTAAAAACACAAACAAAAAACCCAACAGAGAAGGACCCTGAGATGACCTAGACATTGGAATTAGCAGATGAGGATGTGGAAGCAATGATTATCTCTCTGTTCAAGAGTGAAAAGGAAAACATGCTCATCGTGAATAAAAAGGCAATTTCAGCTCACAAGTAGAAGCTATGTATTTCTTTACAAGGTGCAAATTCCAGAATTAAGTAACACAACTTATGGGAAAATAATCATTAGATGAGTTTAACATGAGAATGGAGACAGAAGAAAAAATAAATTTGGAGCTCCATAAATAGAAGTTGCCCAGTTAGAATAAAAGAAAAAAAACCCCAGATTTTAAGAAATGATCAGACCCTCAAGGACTTAGGGGAGAATATTCAAAGGTCTAACATACATGTTATAGAATGTGAGAGAAACTCAATTTAAAAAGTAATTACTGGAAATTTCCCACATTTGGCGAAGACATTAATTTACAGATTCAAGAAGGTCAGCAAACTAAACAGGATGAATACAAAGAAAACCATCTCCAGGCACATTATACTCAAAGAGCTAAAAAGCAAATATATAGAAAAACACTTGACTAGAGCCAGGCACATGACATATTATCAACAGGGTAACAATGACCCAAGTCATCTAATTTATCAACACAAACTGTAGAGGCCGGAGACCAGTGGAAGAACCTCTTCAAATTACTGAGGAAAAAAATTCGATTTAGAATTCTGTATCCTGAAAAAACAAAGAATAAAAATATTTCCAGATAAAGGAAAACTTATTCCCACCAGATCTTTAATGTAAGAAATGCTAAAGGAGTACAGCATTTCAGGTAGAAAGAAAATAATACTAGACAGAAGATTTTTAGGAAGGAAGAGTGCTAGAAATGGTAAATATGTGGATAAATATAAAAGATGATTTTTTTCTTTCAATTTCTTTACAATCATTTGACTCTATGAAATAAAAATTATAGCATTGTCCTCAGGGTTTAAAGTGTATATAATCTAGGGGCGCCTGGGTGGCTCAGTCGGTTGAGCGTCCAACTTCAGCTCAGGTCATGATCTCACAGTTCGTGAGTTCAAGCCCCGTGTCGGACTCTGTGCTGACAGCTCAGAGCCTGGAGCCTGCTTCAGATTCTGTGTCTCCCTCTCTCCCTGCCCCTTCCCCACTCATGCTCTGTCTCCCTCTGTCTCTCAAAAATGAATAAATGTTAAAAAAAATTTTTTTAAGTATATATAATCTAAATGGTATGGGTGGCTGTAAATGGACCTATACATTTGCAAAGTTTCTACATTATTTAGAGTTAATATTTTAGCATGGCACGTATAGACTATAAAGAATTAAGGGATGTGTATTATACTTCCTAGAGAAACCACTTAAAAATAATGTAAAGTTGTGTAGCTAAAAAGACACCAAGTAAACTAAAATACGTTTCTTTAAAAAACACAATTTTAAAATGCCAAAATAAGACAGTAAGGAAGAACAAAAGATCAAAAAGCAAAAGGACAAACAGAAAACATAGTCCAAACATAAATCCAACATTATCAACAATCATTAAGTGTTAATAAATGAAACACTGACTAAAAGGCAGGATTTGTTAGAATGAATGAAAACACAAGATCCAAATATATGCTGTCTTTAAGAGATGCACTTTATATACCCAGGTAGGTGGGAAGTAAATGGATGGAGAAAGTTACACACTGCTGGCAGTAAAAAGAAGGCTGGGGTGGCCATACTAAGGTATATTAACATAAGATAAAGTAGACTTGAAGACAAACAGTGGTATCAGAAATAAAGTGACACATTTAATAATGATAAAAAGGTTAATTCGTCAGGAAGACATAATAGTCACAAATATAGAAATCCTAACAATAGGCCTTCAAAATGTACGAAACAATTAAAAATGAAAGAGAAATAAGCCATTCTACTTTCAGCAATGGCTAAAACAACTAGAACCAAAAAGTGTGAGTTAAAAATATCCTGGTCTAGGGGCGCCTGGGTGGCTTGGTCGGTTAAGCATCCGACTTCGGCTCAGGTCATGACCTCACGGTCCGTGAGTTCGAGCCCCGCGTCGGGCTCTGTGCTGACCGCTCAGAGCCTGCAGCCTGTTTCAGATTCTGTGTCTCCCTCTCTCTCTGCCCCTCCCCTGTTCATGCTCTGTCTCTCGCTCTCTCTCTCTCAAAAATAAATAAACGTTACAAAAAAATTAAAAAAAAAAATCCTGGTCTACATTGAAGGCCCCCAGTCAGAAAGCCCAACCTGTACAACTACTTGTGACAGGGTTCTGGAGACATGCTTGGAATTTGGCATATTGGACCTAAGTGTCCAGAATAAGCGAGACATGTCCGTCACGGTACCAACCATGTCTCTGGTTCCATTTCATGGAAAGTGTCATACTCATGACCTTACTGAAGCAGCACAAAGAAAGTCAAGATCATGAGAATCTCATTCCCTGCTATTCCCACCCTACTGCATGGAAAGCTTGTTGGGGCTAGAATGGGTACCTCCCTACAGGCACTGAGAGGTCTATATTCTCGCCAGCGTTCTGTGACATATGGGGTCAAGGACTCTGCCTGCACAGACTGGCCATAAGCTGGACCTATCTGATGCTCTCTCACAGACCTTTTAGCTAGGAGATACTGAGAAAATAAGGTTGTTAGTAGGCAGTACTGGACCTGAAAAGATGTATAGAAATGTCATGGCAAAGAGAGTTATGAGTTATGTGTTACGAATAGGCAGATCCAATCTGCTAGGTGAAAAAAACACAGGAAAGAAGAAAGAAAGTCAGACGTACAGAAGTAGAGAGCAGACACCCAGAGAGTAGCTAAGTCTGACTGGTGGAAAAGCCCCCACCACTAGTGGATGATGTACCAACTCCTGTTTCTGGAATCTCTAGGGCTGCCTGGTATCTACCGTGGGGGAGAACTGGCTGTTCTATGGTTATTTTCCTTGGAGTCCTAGGAGACTTGTCATCCATGGGCTATTACATAATGGGTATCCAAACAGTAAACCTCATCTTACTTGAGGCAAAGCAAAGGGGCCTTTGTTTTGTGCAATTAAAAAACCTAATTAGGTCAAAGTTATTAATAAAATTCAAGCTCTGCTCGATGCTTACCAACTCTAGGAGTTCATATTATAATTTTAATTTGGTGAAGACATTAATTTACAGATTCAAGAAGGTCAGCAAACTCCAAGCGAGATAAATACAAAGAAAATCATCCCCAGGCATATTACAACCAAACAGCTAAAAACAAGAGATAAAGAGAAAAACCTGAATGCAGCCAAAGACACAGGACAATCTTAGGCTTTCATATTACGCTGAAGCCTTTATGTTTCTTAATGTAGAAGCGGCACTATTTTAAAAAATAAAATTTGCATTTCTTAATATATAAAATTTATTTTTTAACATGAAACAAATAGTCAAAGGAAACCAAGAGAACTTATTTAATTTCTAAATCTTTCTAAAATGCATTAAATAATAGTATCCATTTCTTCCTGGTCTATGAGTCACGTTTATTTTGAAAGAGACTTGTAAGAGACATATGTTTCTCAATAAAGTCTAACAATAAAAATAGTGGCATGTATACTGCAGTTTATAAATAAGAATGGGCACAGACTAGAACTAGATCCATAACTTGCTATAGAGTAGTTACCGAGGTACAGAAAAAAGGAAAAGCTCCAGCACCAGAGTCAGACAAAATGGAAAAGCTAAGACCCAAACCCAGTTATCTACCTACAAGATATCAGAATAGCTCCTCTGAGCCTCAGTTTCCTCATCTGTAAGACTGCAATAATAGTAACATCTACCTCATATGGCTTTGTAAGGATTAAATGAAACAATAGGTATTAGAGTGCTTCACATCCCATCTGCCACAGAACGAATCCTCAGTGAGTGAAAATTGTCGTGCCTTGCACTGCTGGGCTTACCCAGCAAAAGCAGCTCAGTGCCATGAAGTTAGGGACTGCACCCTCATAAGCCCTTGCTTGGAGGGGGGCAGGGGAGGGGAGAAATGCAGAGAAGGGAGAGTTTGAAGAAGGTGTAAGTAGGATTGCAGGGGAGTCAATAAGAAAACAAGCTCTTCTGCCTCTCGCTCTCAAGGACAGGATTTCAGAAGGGCCTGGGGTAAGCCTCTCAGGGGAGGGACTACTCTTGCCTTTATAGCCCTGGTGCACGATAGAGGCCCTGGCCTCTATCATAAATGTCAGTTGAATGAACGAACAATGTTGCGATGAAGAGCCGTGACGAAATGGTTACGGCCGGGAGGGTGTGGGACAAAGTGCCCCGACTGGCGAAGCCCCAGGAAACGGGGGTGGCCTTGGGCGGCTGGCTCCCACTTGGTGCCAGTGAGAGAACTCTGTCAGCCAGGTAAGTGTGAGGCATCAAGTTATCATCCTTGGCACAAAGTAGGTGCTCAATAATATCTACTGTGTGATGAATATATAAATAAATAGGGCTTCCTCTGAAAAACCAGTTCACCGGGGCGCCTGGGTGGCTCAGTCGGTTGCACATCTGACTTCAGCTCATGTCATGATCTCATAGTCTGTGGGTTCGAGCCCCGCATTGGGCTCTGTGCTGGCAGCTCAGAGCCTGGAGCCTGCTTTGGATTCTCTCTCTCTCTCTCTCTCTCTCTCTCTCTCTCTCTCTCTCTCTCTCACACACACACACACACACACACACACACACACACACTCTGTCTCTCTCTCAAAAATAGACGTTAAAAAAAAATTGAAAAAAAAAAAGTTCACCAAAATCACTAAACTGTCACTGATTCATGGAAAACAGATGTGGGCAACATTTGTGGATGTTATTGATGGATAGGAATTCTAGAACAGTCTTAAATGGAATCGCTTTGTACTTCTCTATATTGCTTCCTAATTAAAGTGCCTTGCAACATAGATCACTTTAGAAAATATACCTTGGCCTACCAAAGGTTTGAGAGAACCAAACTGTTGCCAAGGACAGGATGAACTTGAATTATTTAAATGAAAATACTTGTCTATCCATTCAGCTCAAAAAGATGCTGACCTAACAGCCTCTAGGTTTTGGCTTTTATTTTCCTAATAATTCTGACTCACATTTCTGACAAGACCCTGAAAATGCACCCAATTCTTCATGTATTTTCATAAAACATATGTGTTACCCTGAGAGCAAATGTTTAAAAATGCAAAATAAATTGTTTCAGTTTTTGACAATTATTCTACAGGAGGTTCCTTGGCTTTAAGAAACAGAAATAACACTTATGTGAAAGAATAAAAAAAAAATGCTCTACGTGTTTGAAATGCTGTAAAAATCACGAGAATTTTGTTTCTTTATAATACCTGTTACAAAGCCATTTCCATAATGATTCTCTTTTTGGTTGTTCTAAAAGCAGCATGATGTATGAAAAAGGCAGCCTTGGGGTAGAAATGCAAATTCCTATTATTATAAAAGTATGGAAAGATTGTTTGGGACCAAGAAAGTCAAGGTCTGCCTAGGCTATTATAACAGGAACCAATATGGAATTGCCACATGCAATGTTCTTAATGCACTTCTCTGGGTATTTCACAATAAGCCATTACCATGGCAACTTAACCTCCAACCACACAAAAGAAACACCTCAAATTCTTTCTCCAGAATGACACAAATCTCACATAGGATCAAGGGATTTGTTTTAAAAATACTTCTCTAATGCTATTTTTAATGGCTAAAAGATAGATTTAGGAAGGGGGTGGTCAGTGTAGACAGAATAAAGATGAACCAAATACATGAATGATTGTTATACATTTCTGCAGCTTTAAATGGCTGGAAGTTCTACTGTAATGATGTAAATAAATACCTAGCTGTGTACATTGGTGGAAGGAGTGTAGTGAACGTGTCATATGCACCCCCAAATACCGGTAGAAGAGAAGTGTTGCAGTTTTATGCCGTTTTGAAAGGCACTTCCAACCCACTCCAGTCTTTGTCCTTAATATCTGCCATTTTATTTAAAGAATCTTCCTGGCAACCAGTCACTTACATGCATACAGCAATGTAGGGGGAAGAAGAACTCATTTCCAATGTGAGTCCCAAACCATGAAAAATTAAGAAGGATTCAGGAGTCAAAGAGTGGAGGGTAAGTCGGCCAGATAGTCCAGGGACCTGTTGACCAGGGTACAAGAGGCAGCCAGTAAGAAAACACAGCTAGTTAACACAGATTCACCCTCTTGGAAAAAAAAAACCCAGAAAATATGGGCTTCCTCTTGGCACATCACAGCATCATCTTTTAATAAAAGGAAAGCTGATATGTCATAATCCAAGCAGCTTCCTCTATAGCATAATGTCTCCCTCAAATAGGTCAGGCCTGATGTGAGCTAAGGCAGCAGGCTCAGTAAGTAAGATACTTGGGGACCTTGGAAGCCCTTTGAGTCGTCCAGTAATTCCTTTGTTCCTGAATGTCGTGTTTCTGGTGGAAAATCTCTTGGAAACCTGTGATTCTGCTAAATATTAAAGTGCTGCACACAGGTGGGTGAGAATGTGTGAAGCTTTATTATATTATATATATACATATATATGTGTATACATATGTACATACACATATATACATATACATATATATGAAGCTTTATTACATTTATATTATATATATTATATATACTTATATTATATATATATATATATATATATATATATATATATATATATATAATTTTTTGACAGAGAGAGAGAGAGAGAGACCATGTGTGCATGGCGGGGAGGAGCAGAGGGAGAGGGGGAGAGAGAGAGAATCTCAAGCAGGCTCCACACTCAGCTCAGAGCCCAACTCAAGGCTCAATCCTATGAACCTGGGATCATGACCTGAGCCGAAATTATGACTGGGACACTCAACTGACTGAGCTGCCCAGGTGCCCCTGTGTGAAGCTTTAAAAATCATTCTGTGGTCCTAAGTATTTGAGTGCCCTGCCTTACTATACATATTTTGAGTTCAGTCACATCGAACATTCGTTTAACATACTCGAATTCAACAAAGGCACTGTGTCAGAGAAGTGAAAGGAGCAGAAATAACTCAAGCTGTTCTGTTGATGATTTCCTTCATCCAAAGACTGTTCTGGGATGATAGAAGTCTGGTGTTCCCTCAGTGGGACCCGTTCTGTGGCTGACACAGAGCAAGCGCTTCCCTTGGCTTAAGGGACCCTGAAGTTCATGGCCCTTAAACACAGGCTGACTTCTTCACTTGCTGTTCAACAGTACAGGAGGAAAAAGTAGACTCGGGGGTGGTACAGTGACCTCCAAGGTGGAATGTTCCTAAAGGATTTTCAAGGGTAATTTTGACAACACCTGCCTTTCTCCTTACCTGCTAACTTTGGAGCATAATTGACGTATAAGATACACCTCTACAATTTTTAATTTTAGGATATATCAGAGGACCATGACTTTCTAGAACCAGACTTCATGGTCTCTTTAAAATATTGTTTTCATTACCTGAAATTTAAAACAAAATTCAAAAAATGTCCAGCTTATAAATAGAGGCTCAAAAGTTTATTTGCAAGCTGGCTGTTTGGAACTCAGAATGCATTTTGCTATAAAAACAAATGTTATAAATGGTGCAAAAGGTATGTGGGTTCCCAGAATAGCCTACATACATCTTTGTTGTGAAATTTATATGTTTGCAAAGGAAGAGTAGAAGGAAAGGGTAAAAAGGGTATAGAAAGGGGTACAGGGTAAAATGGCTAAGAGCACTCGAGCCAGGCTATCTGTGTTCAAATGCCATCACTCACTAGCTTTTGGCCTTGACAAGTTCATCTCCCTGTGTCTCAGTTTGCTCATCTGTGAAATGGGGCTTACAGAATGTTTCTCTCAGACACACGTGTAAGGATATAATCAGCCAATATAATGCATGCTGTACAGAAAAAGGGCTCTGTGTTTGCTCCCAGGGTTGTTTTCTCTGAGTGTGAACTGCTCGCACACACTCCTGAGAGGAGGAATTCTCAGATCTTAACCAAACCATGCCTAGTACAGAAATATCCGCTCTAATGAGTATTTGTTTTAGCTTGAAAGGAAGAAAAGGAGAGGGATGTGCTGAAGGGAAGGAAGCTTGTGAAATGTTCCTACTCTCTCTTCTTTCCTTGGTCAACCACCGTGCTGACCCTATTCTGCTCTCTTCCAGTCCAGGGATGTCTGCAGCAAGAGGAAGATGAGGACATGGTGAGAGGGAGGCTTGCTCCCTGGAGCCCACTGGGCAAACCTCATGGAAGCAGGTTTATAGAGCAGCCCCCGAGCAGTAAGCCCGAGGGTCAAGTGAGAGCTCCTCCTATCTACTTCCTGGGGCTCACCCCTCCACCCTGTCTCCCCAAACGCAGCCTGTCAAGCAGTCACCGCACCCAGTGATGCTGGGTGGCCTCTCACCTTCTGGATCTTCTCCGTGATCTCTCAAATGTTCTCCATGGGAACACGGCAAAAGGTTGTGGGTTGTATGCAGGTGACAATACCTAGAATCCTGTATGGACCCTCACCACTTTCTCGACCTCGAGAAAAGTGCCCTCAAATAAAACATATTTGGGGGAAGAAAATAGTATTTCCTGACCTCTTTCAGTGCATTGAAGCACATACCAATTGCTTGCACCATCCATCCATCCATCCATCCATCCATCCACTTATTCAATAAATCTATAGTGTTTAGGATTATGAGAATACCTTTTTTAGGATTTTTTTTGAGAATACCTTTTTTAAGATTTTGAGAATACCTTTTGGAATTTCAGATAGTACATATTTATAATATGATATTAAAATTTTTAAGGGGTTACTCTGAAGTGTAATTACCATTCTGTGTATGCAAAGTCAGGTGCATAATAAAACGGTTACTATAAAGTTTTTAATATTCAAAAACAGGAAAATAATCCTTTTGTTTCTTTTTGTTTAAGGGAAATTTCCTGCCTTCAAGGAACTCATAGTTTCGATCAGGGAGAACAAACAAAACAGTCAGCCTTGATTAGGGGGAGCCTTATTCGTCTCCAGTCGTTGACAAACCAAAGCTTTGCTTTTCAGTGCAGCTGGACCACAGCAGAGAAGCCTACAGTTTGCAGAGTATGGCTCCCTAGCCTCCTGTGTGCACAATGCTGTCTGATGGCCTGGAGAATCCTCAGAGTACGCGGAAAGGACATACGGTGCGTCTGAACACACTTTTCATTACCTGGAATGGACCCAGCTCTGCTACTGCCCTGAGTGAGTATGCTGGTCATGTGTATGTACAAGATGCTCATGGAGTTGGGGAGAGCTTTCACAATCAACATTAACACTACTTCATTAAGGGGTGCCTGGGTGGCCCAGTTGGTTGAGCATCTGGCTTCAGCTTATGATCTCGCGGTTTGTGAGTTCGAGCCCTGCGTCGGGCTCTGTGCTGACAGCTCACAGTCTGGAGCCTGCTTTGGATTCTGTGTCTCCCTCCCTCTCTGCCCCTCCCCCACTCACATTCGGTCTCTCTCTCTCTCTCTCAAAAATAAACAAACACTAAAACAAACACTTGGTGATATGCATTTAACTTTCCTTTATGCCCTTTCATGGCTTGTCCATTTCTTTTTTTAGCACTGAATAATATTCCATTGTCTGGATTAAAACAGCTCTAAAAAAAAAAGCCCATTTAAAAAACAAAAAACAAAAAACAAAAAACAAACTACTTCATCAGAAGAGACTGCATACTTATTTGAAAATCTCGAATACATGGTATTAACAGTGAAGCCCTGTTTCTAAGCTTTGTGTTTTCCTCCATTGGATTGAGCACTTGATTACCAGGGTATTTGGAACAATTGGAAAAAAAGAGATTGCGAGAGAATATACAATAGGAAATGTTGATGAGCAGGACTCTTCGTTTTCCTTTCACTAGCCTATGTCTAAGAAATAAACACGGAGGCCTAAGTCGGTGCTGTTTGAGAGGGTGCTTTTTTTCTCCGAGCTCTCAAGCTGTGCTAAGTGAGGTTGTACGCGGTTCACCAGGAGTTCTGACCACCGTGTTCCAAGCACTGTAAGAGTGTCCTTTGCCGCACTTTTAAATTTAGGTATGGCCACATGACTTACAAGGCCAAACGATGTGTGAGCGGAGGTGACAGGCATCACTTCTGGGCAGCAGCTCTAAGAGCCAGGGGTGCCGCTTGCCATACTCTTTTAGTTTGCCGTAGGTCTCAGAGGCAGCTGCTTGTTCGCTTAGGGCCCCAGAGTCAGGACTCCCAGAGCGAACCCCCAGCTGACCCATGAAGAGATCCAATGTTAGCTTAAATAAGCCTTATGCTTGAAGCTGCCGAGACTTGGGGCTGTTTGCTCCTGTAGCGTAACTCGGACTCCAGGTTCTAACAAACGAAATGTGGGCCAGGAGACCTCTGCCTCACTGCCAGTCTGACTGTAGAAATCACTGGAAGGATTCCTCCTGTGTATTTCCACATTGGTCTATTGCTCCCCGTGTAATTTATCTTTTAATCTCAAAGCTCTTGGCTAGCCTTTGACCTCTGAAAAACATAACTTTATCTTTTATGGTTGCTGTTGTTGACTCTGTGTTTGTTTTTGAAGCAGTGGCAAGATGCGAAGGAAGAAACAGCTCTAAACAGGTGAATAGAGAGTGGAGATTGTTGGTTTACCAACTCTGCCATTAACCATCTGTGCGACCTCTGCACAAAGCATTGATGTTTTGGAACCTCGGTTTCCCCCAAGTAGCATAGACAACTTGGATTAGACCCCAGATGGCAAAGTAGCATCCCGTGATAAATTATACCCAGCCCTGAGATAGGTTTTGTTCAGTTCACATGGTGAGGGGAGGGTTCCCCACCCCCCCTTTTCATTAAACCATGACAACATAAAAATCAATATTCTGCTTGCTTGCTTTTTCACCTGCATTCATTCAACTGTTTATTGATGGCTTCCTGTGTGCCCCTCATGCTTCTAAGCAGGTTAACAGTTATACACAAGACAGGCTAAAAAAAATCCATGCCCTCCTGGAGCTGACATTCTAGAGGATTCCCAGTTTCTCTTCACTGGAGCATCCAACAACGTGAGGCCCATATTTCCACACAGCAAGGACTTTAGTGAAGCTGGGGAACAGCTGTACCTCCAGACTGGGCATTGGGTCCCACCTCTGCAGGGTGGGGAAGGACTGGCCAGGTGCTCGTTTTCCCTGCCTGTGCCTGTGGGTGGCTGCATTTGGACGCTCAGACTGAGTGACCTCTTAGAGTCCTTCATTCGTAACAGCCAGGATTATAAAGTCTATGCCACATAAAATAAAAATGAGTATTTCCCAGTACATGACAGAAAATCTACATCTTCATACTGTTACGAATTGTGTAAGTTTGGCTGCAGGTATATGTAGAAAACGAAATGGCCTCTGCCCTCTCTCCCTCTTCACCCCAGTATCTCTCACTTGACTGACTCTTCTAGGAAGAAAGAAAGACACCTGGCACACTCCCTACCTCCGTCTCCATCCTGCTCCCTGCCTCCCGGTGTCACTGCTGTCCTGGCAGGCTTTTATTCTCGATGCAAATTAGCTTTGTAAATAACCAAGGCTGCATATACCTTAGGTCTCTTAAATATTTAACTACCTGTCTAAAATTGTAGTTCAGCAGTTGGGTAGAAGTTAGCATATCACTTTAACAAGATTCTGGAAAGTCTTCTGTTTGCAACATTATTTACTAACTACATGGTCGTTCTCCTTTGCAGTGAGTCCAAGAAGGCATGTGGGTGCAGAGTAATGGTTATGTGTTTCAGCTCTAATGGGAACAGGCTTTGTGGAAAATATGTGGGCTGGTAGACACTAAAAAATTATTTGCGAGGTTATTGTAAGTCATCTGTACTAAAGCCATCCTTTCCCCTCCTCCTTCCTTTTCTTGTCCTTTTGCTCTCTTTCTCCCCTCTTCCTTTGATGGGATCGTAGATGAGTCATCTTTTTGAGTAATTTCGTTATTAAGTAGCAGGGTTAACGATATCAAGAGAAGACAGAGGTAAGACAGAGCACCAAAGCTATTAACACACGCATTAATGGATAGATCCACACGTATCTACACCCACAGTGCACACACATATATTCCATTACTCAAGTGAAAGACAATTAAAAGGTCATTTTTCTCTGTAAACATTTTCATCTCAAAGCTGAGACACAGTAAGCCAAGTTTCCACCAGAGCATAATTTCATAACCAAATTATAAAAGCTTGAAAATAGCAAGACACAATGGAAACCCTGCCATAATCTTAATTACACTGTCGCCAGACACAATGTTAAAATGTACACATAAATGTTCCTTTTTAATCCTATGAATTAGTTCTGGAGATGTGTCTAGAATTATCTTTCTAATGCCTGACATACCTATCCCACCTCAGAGCAGAACTATTACTCTAGGTTCCAGATCAAAGTAGGTTCTGTTCAGTCAAGTTTCTAGAAATATCTCCCTGAAGTTGAAAACCACCACCACATATTAATGAGAATAAAAATAATTTCAGCAACATTAATTGAGCACTTGTTATGTTTTAGGCACTGTGATAAGCAGGCTACCTGTCTCATCTCGTATAATCACCAAGACTACCTTCTGACATGGTCCTCCTGCAGGTGATTTTCCATTTGGGCCCTCCCCCCAGTTTCGCTCTCCCATCTTCCTTCACCCTGAACAGTGCCATGGTGCTGACCTTTACGGATGTCATCTTCTGACTTCCTATAGTGGGATAAGAGTGAAGTCTAGGTATTTATTCTCCCAGCTCTGTCTCTTTGGGGCCCTGTGTTGGCATTATTTTTCTATTACCCCAGCTCCTGTCAGGGGCCCTCTCCCATGGTTACCACACTCTTATCAGCTTCCAGTAACTTCTCCCCATCCTCATATCTTCAGACATGGAACTGCTTTGCTATTTCCAGGAAGCAGCTTTACTGTCCTTTCTTGAGTGCTCTTAATTCTGCCTACACTCTTGCCATTAGTCCCTTAGTAAATGCTCTCAATTCCTTTGAGTACGCCATCTATTTTCTGGACCCTGAATAATATAGTACTACCATTTCCCTTTTATAGATTGAGGAAAAATTTGAGGCTCTGACATGTTATGTGACTTGTCCAAGATTGTATAGCTGGTAAACACTAGAGTCAAGATTTAAACGGAGATCAGCCCAGGCCCTTACCCAATCCAACGCCTGGGGTCTGGAACAGAATCCTCATTGTGTTGGTTTTCCACAGGTTTCAAGAAAAGGATCTGGATTTCCAGCCCAAGAAGAGGAGCTGGCTTTCCTTTAGCACTGTGGAGCTGGGCCATGCTTTTCTAAAGCTACTTGGCTTCTCTGCACCTTGGTCTCCTCTATAAAATGGGGGAAAGACTCCCTCTGCTTATTGCTCAGTATTCTTGTAAGAATCAAAGTGAGATAATAGATATGGAAGCACCTTAAAGAGATGTGAGGGCTTTTTAAGTGTAAGGTATTTATCCTCAGGTTATACACTTTGTAACAGTAGTAAAGTGTAGATCTCTCTGGGGTGCCTGGGTGGCTCAGTCGGTTAAGCATCCAACTTCGGCTCAGGTCATGGTCTCACGGTCTGTAGGTTTGAGCCCCGCGTCGAGCTCTGTGCTGACAGTTCAGAGCCTGGAGCCTCTTCGGATTCTATGTCTCCCTCTCTCTGCCCCTCCCCTGCTCACACTCTCTTTCTCTCAAAAAACAAACATTAAAAAAATTTAAAAAGATGCAGATCTCTCCAAATATTTGTGTGTGTGTGTGCACGCACACATGTGGAATTTATGCCTTATTCATTTTGTAGGTCAAAACACCATTGCGCTTCCAGGATACACACCTTTGTTAGAGTATCTACTGTTATTTGTCCACAGTTCAAATTTGTACATGTTCCAACTATTAGGATCCCACATTTATATACAATCATTTTATTTTATTTTTATATATAATTTATTGTCCAGTTGGTTTCCATACACACCCAGTGCTCATCCCAACAGGTGCCCTCCTCAATGCCCATCACCCATTTTCCCCTCCCCCCCCTTCAACCCGCAGTTTGTTCTCAGTATTTAAGACTCTTATGGTTTGTTTCCTTTCCTCTCTGTAATTTTTTTCCCCCTTCCCCTCCCCCGCTGGTCTTCTGTTAAGTTTCTCAGGATCCACATAGGAGTGAAAACATATGGTATCTGTCTTTCTCTGCCTGACTTATTTCACTTAGCATAACACTCTCCAGTTCCATCCATGTTGCTACAAAAGGCCAGATTTCATTCTTTCTCATTGCCAAGTAGTATTCCATGTGTATATAAACCACAATTTCTTTATCTATTCATCAGTTGATGGACATTTAGGCTCTTTCCATCATTTGGCTATTGTTGAAAGTGCTGGTATAAACATTGGGGTACAAGTGCCCCTATGCATCAGCACTCCTGTATCCTGTGGGTAAATTCCTAGTAATGCAATTGCTGGGTCATAGGGTTGATCTATTTTTAATTTTTTGAGGAACCTCCACACTGTTTTCCAGAGCAGCTGCACCAGTTTGCATTCCCACCAACAGTGCAAGAGGGTTCAATCATTTTAAAAAGAAGATTTCATTCATCATTGATAATTCTATGTATAACAAGACATACCTATAACTTTAGGGAATATGATAATGTAGAGATGAGGGTGCATTTCATAAAATGGCTGTACTCACATGAACAGGTAAGGAACCGTTTTTCTTAAATTGGGCCCATTTATATTACAGATACAAAATACGTATGAGTCATAGTTGAGATAAAAAATAAAAGGCTTCCGTAAGGGATGGTGAAAAGATGGATTCTACTCCTTGAGATCAGCTGGGAGGTAGGTAGATATTTGACAATATTCTAGGACACTGGCCTGCAGTGGGAATCAGTGCTTAAAACTACAAAGCTTCAGGTCGTGAGGAATTCCAAGCCACCTTGGTAAGCAAGATGCTGTAGAAGTGGTGGCCAGGTGGGCTCCCAGACTCCCTCAGCAACTTAGCTCGTGTTACATTGTCAGATAGAGGCAAAGCCAGAGCTCCTGCGTGTACCCTGGTCACCAGCCCACTCTGCTTACCGATCCAATGATGATCATCTCCTCCCCTCAAGACAAGGGTGCCCCAAGAGATCAAAAGAGGCACTGTGGTGCCTGGGTGGCTCAGTCAGTTAAGCATCCGACTTCAGCCTAGGTCATGATCTGGCTGTTCCCGAGTTCAAGCCCCGCATCGGGCTCTGTGCTGACAGCTCAGAGCCTAGAGTTTGTTTCAGATTCTGTGTCTCCCTCTCTCTCTCTCTGCCCCTTCCCCACTCACACTCTGTCTCTCTCAAAGATAAACATAAAAAAAAAAGAGGCACTTATTCAGCCCCACTCAGATAAGCCTCTCCTTTGGCCACCATCCCAGCTTCTTCTCTGCTCTGGAGAATATCATCTAATTGTTTGATGCCTCAATTTTCCTATCAACAAACTATGTACCAGCTTCCTCTTTCTCGCTCACAAGATTGCTGAAGATTTTTTTTGAGACCCCTAAAAATGTTGCCACAGAAAGATGAAGGGCAATTAATTCGTTGTATCTTGTGCTGGAGTTATCTATGAACTTGTCCCATGTTCCTAACCTATGGCTAGCTTTTAATTAGACAATAGGCATTTGGCATTTAGTGTCTTTGATGCTCAAGATCCTGACTCAGGGCCATGAAGGCTCCTCATCACTGAAGGTTGTGTTCACGGTGCTTTCTTGTTATGCAGACATTTTGAGGCATGATGCAGAGGCTGGCCTCTGGAGTCAGGCAGATTGGGTAACCTTTGATTGATTTCCTCTCTAAGCCTCAGTTTACTCACCTATAAAATGATGATCACAGCATCGATCTCCTAGGGATGTTGAGAGTTTTAAATAGAATAAATGTAAGCACTTAGCAATGTGCCTATACACTTTAAGAACCCAATAAATGTTAACCTGTATATTTTTGACATAGCATTTATTACTAAATTAACTTACATTTTTGTCTTTTCACCTCTACCTCCTACTCTGCCCTTCCAGTGCTCTGAACTATGCCTAGTATATAGCAGGTGCTCCATAAATTTTGGATGAATCAGTCAAGGAAAAATACAAGATGGGGTCCCTGCACTCCAGAAAATTACTATCAAGTTGGCAGATAAGACATTTACCCACCAGATAACTAGTAATTATACATGGCAGAAGGTAAGAGGCACGTAAATTGTATACACAGAGGCAAGAAAGTAAGAATCCTTCTGAACAGATGGGAAAGAAAGGCTCTATGAAGAAGGGGGCTTGGAGCTTAAATCATTACCCCTTCAGTTGGTCAATGTTCACTGAGAATGTCATTGTATGCTCTGGTCACTGAAACTTCTGTTTCCTCTCTGCTTTCCTGGTTTTAGCTTAGTAGGATGCAGTATTAGTTTCTGATTGCTGTTGTAATGAATTACCACAAACTTAACGATCTTGAAACAATACAAATTTATTCTCTTGCACTTCTGAAGGTCAGAAGTCCCAAATCAGTTTCACTGTCAAGATGCAGACAGGGCTGTTCCCTTCTGGAGACACTAGATGAGAACCTATCTCCTTGCCTTTTCCAGCATCTACAGCTTTTTTTCGTTCGTTGCCTCTCTGCCCTGTCCTCCATCCGCAAAGCCAGTAGCATAACATCTTCAAATCTCTTGTCACTTCTGTCTTTCGATAGCCTTCTGACTCTTCTCTGCCAGCCTCTTGTAAAGATACTTGTGATTAAATCGAAGACCTACTCAGATAATCCAGGATAATCTCCCCATCTCAAGAGCCTTAACTTAATCACATCTGCAGTCCTTTTTGCCATGTAAGGTAACATTCACAGGTTCCAGGGATTAGGACTTGGATACGTTTGGGAGCCATTATTCAGCCTACCACAGTAGCCAACAAAATAGAGGAGAGAGGAAGTGCCGACCAAACACTTGGATTTTTTCCAGTCCATCTTAATATTGAATCCAGCAAATGTGTCAGTGAATTAATATGACACACACATTCTTGTCATAATTGTCTACCATTAGTCAGAATTTGCTTAATGTCCTCTACTGAGTTACATTTGAATGTACAGATCTGAGCTAATGTTTGCTACTGACACTCTGGGAGTATAAGATAGTCAATATTTCCTAAGAAATAGAAACGTGAAGCAAAAGAGGCCAAAGGTATTGGTAGGGTGAGGGGTTACGGAGACCTGGAGGCAGGGAGAGGAAGAGTCACAATGTGAGTGAAGCCTTCAGGGATCATTCTGGCTGGAGCCAGGCTTGTGGCCATTTCTGTCAGAAAAGGCAGCTGCTGACATTTCCCCTTCCCTAAGAGAAATCTCCACAAACCATGGGAAGGTGGCCAAATGAGCAGCCATCCTGCACCCTCTGAGCTTGCAATAATCATCCTATTTCCTTGGAGTTTGGGCCATTCAAATAAACATAGATCTATGCTCATTACTAGGAGATATTTGATATTTCCACAACATACATCCTTTGGGAAAATTTATTTTAGCACATTAAACGTGTCCTTCTTTCCGATACTCTCAATACTTCCCTTTCCACGCTATTTGAAACTTCTGGGAACTTGTCTTGTTCAAGGTAAAGGTGTAGCCTTGTTTTCCGTGTAAGTGTAAAATCCACATCCTCTACCAGAGGTTATGTTCTACATGTATGTGGTCGCGGTATCTGTCACCTCCCTTATTCAAGGAAGACATCCATGCTGCCAGCTGTCACCTAAAACCACCTTAACGCCACAATGGTACACGCCACTAGGCTCTGCCCATTCTAATAACATCATGTTTCCATAGCTACTAATGCATTTCAAGGGGTGGGGAAGCATAGAGCAGTTTGAAATGATAGGTAACAGGAGGCAAGCAAGTAGCATAAACAAAGTGTGTGATGGGTGGGGTGCTCCAAAGCGGATTACTGCACGTGTGAGCATATGGAGATTGGCTTATGCATGGAGAACTATCAACAGGCTGCAGAGCTTCAGGTCCCCCCACCACCCCCCGCAGTGAGCCCTTGAATGCTTAAGAGGAAGGGACGCACGGGCACAACTTCATTATTTGTAGTCAATAAATAGAACTGAATAAAAGTAGGGGTATACAGGCGTGCTCCTGAGTCCCTCTGCCCTGCACATGGGGTTGGAATAACATCCTAAAGTGCACCTTTTCCTCTTCTCTCTTTCACAGACCGGTCATCATCCCGAGGTACTCTTGTCATATTGCTCGCTACAGAAGGATACGCAGTGACCACGGGCTGTCTTGCTGGCCACGCCCCAATCCCTCATCTGGGAGCTAAGGACACCTCTGGACCAGGTCAGCTGTGTGTGCAGACGCGTGTCACACTCCCTGGGGCTGTACTCCCTCCAGGTTGGGCCCCTCTCCACCCCACAAAGCTCCCCTGTTCTCCCCTTAGATGGTAGGATTCAAGCCTCCCCTTCTCGTTGAAGCCTTGCTGATAATTCTCTGGTCAGAATGGACCTTTCTCTTCCCTTCCTGCCCACAACATATGCCCTTACCTCACCTCATTGGATTACAAACACCACTCAGTTTTATTTATCCCACGGCTTCCAACTCTACTCCTTGAACCTGCCTTTTCTCAGCTTCCACTGAGGCTATGTTGGGTCAGTTTCATACCTTTTCAGTCACTTTTCTTAAAACTTTCTTAAAACTTTTTCTTAAAACTTTCTGAAAACTTAAAACTAAAACTCAGCCCTGTTTCTTTTTAAATGTCAACCTCCTATCTAATTCATCTCTCTCTTCTCTTCCCATCCCTGACCCTACCATAATCAAGATACCATTGGCACATGAGAATGCAAGAAGACAGGGCCTTCTGCCCCTTAGACACCACTCCCCCTCTTCCTGGCATGCTTCTTCTGGTGTTAGTCCAGGAAAACAAGGGTTAAAGAGAGACAGAGACGTCTTGCTGTTCTGCTTGTGGAGAGTTCCAGTCCTTTCCACATCTAGGGCCTAACTACTGCCCTGGGTTGTCTTCTTAGAGCTCAGAAGGTGTAGCCTTTTATGAAATTAGTCTGTCAACCCTCAGCTGATAGATTCTTACCACCTCCTCTGATGTGTACTCCCTGCACCATGGAGAAATCTCTAGCCTACAGTCTTACCTGTTGGGCTTCAGTTTCTAGGGTCTGCAGCTCCAACTGAATCCTGACTTCACACCTGTTCATACTTCCTCATGCCCTTGCCCCATGTGGCACCTGCCATCTTTCCCCTGACCCTTCCTCCACATGCCAGCAATTGCCAATGGCTTGAAAACTAACAGGATGGCATCCATTACCAGCCCTGGTTTGGGGGATGGTAGACAGTTAGAGCAGAATTTTGAGCGCTTTTCCTGTAGCCTCACTCTTGGCTTTGGGGTGGGAGGAAACATCCCCTATATGCCGTTGTTGGTTGGTGGGAGAAGGAAGAACACTTCCCTACTCCACAAGGAGACTTCTCATTATCTCGCCATTGCCCTCTCCATATTCATCTGGGAGGAGTGGGTAGAGGAATAGTGCTGGGACTGGTTGCTGAAATCCTGCTCTCAGCAAGCCCTGGGGGAGGTGGCTGACCACCATACTGGGCAACTGTCTGTACAGTACTAGTCTCATTCCCTAAGTGATGGGAGACATCACACTCGCCACCTAGCTTTCTCTCTAGTTCCTAGTATTATGAAGCCCCAGTCTTCTGTCCCTGCTTTCTCTGGCTTGTGACATTTGACAATCAGGTTAATCACAAAGACAGGAGGAGGACTAAGGAACCTCCAGCCATCGCCTTGCTCCTCCTTTTGGGAACATAAGTCAGCTACCTTCTCTTTCTCTGATGCTGACCACCAGGACTGGGTGAGTCAGGATCCATGGTTTATAACATTGAATGTGATAGAGTTTTCTAATTCTACTGAGCAATCTCTTTTATATTACTTCCGTTATTCTCAATTCAGTTAAGCAGGTGAATCTTGTCTCCCCACTAAGGTAAAAAGCTGAGATGATCCTCAAATAGTAAGTACAGTATTCAGTATTTCTTTTGCTTCATGCAGGGACTACCAGAGTGCTATGCACACAACAGATAGGGACTAAATAAAGGTTTGTTGGCTTGAGGGAGGACAACATGAGCAACAGACTCCAGAAGCCTATACTGTAGCAATCTGTGGTGGCTGTCCACTGCCACGGTGAACCCAAGAGGCCAACACCTCTGTGGTAAAGAGTGCTGGAGCCTCCTTCAAGCCCAAAAGGCTATGTCCACGTGACACTCAAGATTAATTCCCTCCATCAAAAACTCAAACAATCCAGAATTAAAATCCAGATTTCTAGAATCAAAGAAATAAGATACTCATATGATTGAATGCTTGCCTTTTACTTAAAAAAATGATTTATTGTTTGCAACTCCGTACAGTGCCAGAGAGAGTTAGGTAAAGCAGGGAGAAAGTAAACAGCTAGCATTCCTGAAGGAATGTTTGTGTTCCAGCTTTGAAATTTGAAGGAGGGGGGCTGGTAAGTATTTTTGTTTTTCTTCTTTGAAAGGGAAACACAAGGAAAATAAGGACTGGATCTCTAACTAAAAGGGAAAAATAGCTTTTAGTAAAAATCTGAAAGCAAATGCTAGTAAATCCTCAGGATATATGTACATTCCAATTTTCTTATGTTGACACACTGTATCTCCTAAATTGTAAAGTTCCATCAATTGAAAATGTACCATCCATTTAATAGTAGCTGTTCAGAGCAAAGAAACATGACCAGAATAACTCCTGGTATTGATCATAAGACATTTCCTAATGTGAACAGGATAGAATTAAAATGTTGAACTATTAAGATCAGTGTTGTTCTGGGCCTTTTGCTTAATCTTCTTTACAGCCTGGAAGGCAGATATTGTCACCGTCTACATTTACTGATGAAAAGGTAACTCAGCATCAAAGACAGTGTAAGTGGCGGAGCTGGATTCAAAAAGGCTAACCATCGTAGCAAATAGCCCCAGATTAGCAGTTCTGCAGGTAAGACCTTCATTGTTAGCATCATGGGCTTGTCTACAAGATATCTGACCATTTCCCACCACTTCCATCCCTGTCTCCCCAGTTCAAGCCACCTTCTCCTGACTGCAGCATCTGATTGGCCCCTTGACTTGCGCTTGTCCCCCTCCAGTGAGCAATCCTTACAAAGCCCACACAGATCTTGTCACTCCTCAACTCAAGATCCTGAAATGGCTCCATCCCACTCAGAATTAAACCGAAGTCCTCATCACGGCCCACAAGGCTCTCCCAATCTGGCTCTGGGCTGCTACTCTCCCTCCCTGGCTCATTCCAAGCTCATTGGACTCATAACTGTTTTTGGATGCAGCAAGGACACTCAGGGCCTTTGAACCTGCTGTTTCCTCTCTCTGGATTGATTTTCCTCCAGATGCTCAGAAGGCTCACTCTCTCATCTTCTTCCAGCCTACAGTGCAAAGTTATCAAAAAACATCCCTGTCCATCCTCTTTAAATAGGACTTTCTGCCGCTTGTTCTGCTTATCTTCATAGCAGGTGTCACCTCCTGATAGGCTAAACATTTTTTTTGTTTCTTCCTCTCCCTCTTCTAAAATGTAAACTATTTATTTTATTTTTTTAATTATTTTTTAAATGTTTGTTTATTTTTGAGAAAGAGAATACCAGTGGGGGAGGGGCAGAGAGAGGGAGAGAAGTGGGCTCTGAAGTGGGCTCTGCTCTGACAGCAGACAGCGTTTGATGTGGGGCTTGAACTTACAAACCGTGAGATCATGATGTGAGCCTCTGACAGCAGACAGCGTTTGATGTGGGGCTTGAACTTACAAACCGTGAGATCATGATGTGAGCCACCCAGGTGCCCCTAAAATGTAAACTTTTAAAATTTTTTTTAATGTTTTCATTTTTGAGGGAGAAAGAGAGAGGCAGAGCGTGAGCAGGCGAAGGGCAGAGAGAGAGAGGGGGACACAGAATCTGAAGCAGGCTCCAGGCTCTGAGCTGTCAGCACAGAGCCCGGCGTGGGGCTTGAACTCATCAACTGTGAGAAAGTGACCTGAGCCAAAGTTGGACACTTAACCGACTGAGCCACCCAGGCACCCCTAAACCGTAAACTTTTTAAAGGCAAAGACTGTTTTGTTCACCCCTGATCCTCAACACCCAGAACAGCACCTGGCATCGAGTGCTCAGGAAATATTTGTTGAGTGAATCCATTCATTAGAAATCCTAACAACCTTGATAGCTAAGAATACATATATATATGAGCATAATGCTCTGCTAGGATCTATTCTCTACAACCCCTACTCCATTCTGAATAATCATAAGATGAGAAAGATTTAAGGCCAATAGTTGAATAATGAGACAGATCTGTCCACTAACTCCTGCTACACTGTGGTTAGAGCAGTGCGTGAGAGTTTAGTAATAATGTGGTCCATCAACAGCCTCTCCAAAACAGCGTTGCTCTGCCTTACCCCTACATCTGTACTTTCCTTGGCCTCAGTTCTCTCTCAAAGGGACAGTAACAGCACCAGGATAACTTCACAGTCCTTAATTTTCTCTTTATACACAGCTCTGTACTACAAAACTCAGCTTCAATTTTAATAACATTCTCTCTTGTTCTAAATCAAAGTGGAGACATTTAATCATTCTTTTGAGAAATAAGTGCACCTGTGAGAGGAAGTTTTTAACCAAATAAATAATTTCTATTGTTGTGAAGGCAGAACAAAAAAGAAATGATGGAAAAATTCAAGTAAAAAGAGTTCCTTATTTCTGTAAAAGTAAATTCTCTCTTAAGACAAATATATGCAGTTTCTGCATGGCTATGCCTGGGGACTCCTATCTCTGCAGCATGAAGAATTTACCCTCTTCCTCATCCTTCTTTGGTTGGCTGACTTCCCATCTTGAAATGATGCCTAGATTGTCCTTCCTGCCCAACCTGTGCATCTTCCAAAATACACACAAAGCAAGTAAGAATCGCAGACCATAAGCTCAAGTGTTTGGGAAATATAGCACGTTAACGTTTTTCTATAAATTAATTTCAATGCAAGGAGCCCTTCTGCCAAGCTGACAAGAAATTCTACCTTCAGATGATATTCGCTCTCTTCTTGCCCTCTCCATGCCACTTGGGTTGTCTTAGGTCCCAGGGTCTTACCCTCCCAAGGAACCCTCCCACCACTGCTCATCTGTCCACTTTACCCCAGAGATTACACAGTGGTTGATTATGCTCCTTCCACACAACACAGGAAGCTTCATAGATCTCGAGGGAGATTGAGCCCCTGACTAGGGATCCAGTCTATACCACAGGGCCATTCCCTATGAGATCCTATCACGTTCTTTGCATGCTATCAGGGACCAAGGCTTATGGGGCCTCAGACTTCCGGCCGAACCTCCCATCTAGCAGAATCTCAACTTAATCTGAGAAATGCCTTTTCTCTCAAAACTGGTTCTCTTCAACTGACCGAGGCTTTTGGAAACAAAAGACACACTTTCTGCAAGTAAGGAGGCACAAGCTACTTGCTTGAACAAAGACAAAAATGCAGAGGTGCAGGGAGAAACCACATATATTAATATCTTTAAATGGTCTCACCACATCTGCCCCACTGCAACCAATACAGAAGATCCCTCCTCGCTCATGCACCTCAGAAAAAAAGGGTAGATAGCTCAGTGTGGGCTGGAGGGACTGGATCTGGATTTGGAGTATCAAGTGGTCCTGCGCCTAAGTCCTCAGGGAATTCAGACCCTCAGGTTGCTGCAGCCATTGAGAAAAAGCCAGAGTGACTGGATGTGCCTCCATAAGACTTAGCCAGCTCTATTTGCACATGATGTTCTGTTCAAAATCCAAGTCACTGAGGGGCTTTTGGAATTGTTATATCCCGTATTTTAATTGACCAATACATACCTGTATTATTTATCAATATAAATAATTTTCCCCTGAAGTATAGTTTGCATGGAGGTAGTCCCTCTTTACGACGTAATCCGCTTACTACCATAAGGAATCTAGGTTTATAAACCACCTTGCTTTCAATGTCCCCTTCTTTGTCAAGGATCAAGCGAGAACTCGAGAATCACCATCTGACACAGACCCACGTTCTTCGCAGAAAAACAACACAAACAAAGACTCAGGCCGTCCCTGCACGATTCTCCCTCAGGACCCTGCACACAGCTGCACTTTCGTCTTTCCTAACAACACAGTGTATGGCCAGCAGATGCTTCTCAAGGACATGTGCATTGTTAAGGGTGAGAATAAGACAAATGTTACAAGCGTCGTGAATCCCTGTCTCAACCCTGCCATTTTTAGTCTTCTTCCCTGTAAGCCATGCGATTTGAGGTATCGCCTCATATTCTTTTCTGGTACAAGGCTAGGTGTAAGTAGATATAACAGACACGATGGGGGACAGCAAGCACAGGTCAGGCTTTTCAGCAGCCAAGGTCAAAAGCAGATAGGATTCTTGCCTTCAAAGGAAAGAAAACTCTTCATGACTGTCAAGGGGACAAGTCGGGTAGAGAACGAAGCCTGCACAAAAAGTCGAGAGAGTATATTGTAATACAATCCCCTGGAAGACTTTGAAGCTTATAAAAATGAAATCATTGTCCATTTCTCATCACCTACCCAACAAACTTCTATTGGTCACCTACAACAAGCCAGACATTGTGCTACACGGGGAATGACTAAAATATGAATATTCTCATGCAAAAACAAACTTTTAAAAAAGACCTATTGCAATGCTATCACCATATACTTTAGAGCCTCATCTATTCTTGTCCCCGTGTTATTGATATTGATAATTATGATGGATAACAATGGGTATTTTACATACATTATTTCATACAATCTTTCAAACAACCCCATAAAGGATTACCAGGTCCATCTTACAAACACTGGGGTACAGGGAAGTTAAGTAATTTGCTAGTGAAGACAAAGCTGGGTAAACAAATGTTGTAGTACCCTTGGCTACTAGGCCATGGAACCATTTGCTACTATTATCCATGTTTTGTGTTTGTACCTTAAACACACACACACACTTTGCTGGACTAAATATTTATCCAAAAAAATCAACTGTAAAGTATCTGTTTCCTCTCTGAGCTGCATGTAACTTTAGCTACTAATACCTAAAGATGCACTTATTCCCACTCAAGACAAATTTCTAATAATATGAAAAAAAAAATCCACATCATCTCTCAATTTCCTGCAGCCTATGGATTCTGGGATCAGCCCTGAGCTCAAGTATACATTCCTTGTGCTACTATACTGATCTAGTCCTGTCTTTGCCCTGGTTTTCTGGCTAGAGTAACAATGAAGGACACCAAGCACCTGGACCATTCCACCGCCTCATGCTAAAAAAGGGAAACAGAATCCTGCCAATGTTAGAGTTTTTTTTGTTCTGAGTTGCCCTTGGCATAAATACATGCTGGTCACTATAGGAAAAGATTGGTCAGAAGCTGTCTGAACTTAAAATTGAAAACAAAAGACTGCACAACGTGTCATTAGGTTTTGTTTTTGTGCCTCAGTTGCTGTAATTGAAAAAGGGCATAATATTACTTCTACCTCCTTTCAAAGTTCTCCTCAAAGATAAAAAATAGTATTAAGTTCTTTCAATTCCTTGGTTAAAATGTTTACATGAGACAATCAACAAAGATTTTAGTAACATAGAATGTTATTCAGACATTCTGATAATGATTGTATTTGTCTTTTGTTAAACCCTGTCCCCAAAGCCTTTCCATCTCAAAATATCAAGTGGTCAAATGGCTAACATCCTTAGCAGCAATAACCAACAAGAAAAATCATAAACATTTTATGACTATGTCTATTGCTACAACTAGTCGCTGCTAAAAGTCAAATGCTTTGATCAATGGTATTATCATGCGATCGTATTGCCTTCTTGCTAAAAAATGAAATGGAAGCGTACTTGTTAAACTCGTCACATTTGCTTCATTAGTGGTCATCGATGACCTATAACCAGGCAGAGTTCATGACTGCAATAAACATACAGACTTCAGTTGGTTTATCGTTCTTTTCTTTGGTCAACATTAAGCAATGTTGTCAGTGTTATATTTGTGTTAGGACAATGTCTTCTCTACGTTAGAATACAGACCCTGTTGGTGGTAATTTAGGGGAGAGCAAAGACAGGTCTGGCTCCTTCCCTTCCTGCTCTCAGGGTACTACAAGTAGTATTTGATGTTCATTGGTGGCTCTAAATACACTGTTACATATATACAAAGGCGACGTGATGGAATTGGAAAGGTACATGGAGTTGTCCAGCCCTGTGAGGGATTATAGAGCAATACTTGTCTAGTCCCATTTGATTATTTAAGTAGGTTTCCCACCTAGCACGGAGCCCAACGTGGAAACTGAACTCACCACTTGAGATCGAGACCTGAGCTGAGATCAAGGGTTGGCTGCCCAGCCAACGGAGACACCCAGGCGCCCCTCCTTCCCATTTTAGAATTACTTCCTCCACACTGCATTCTAACGGATGCCTTGCATCCAGCTCTAGAGTTCGGGGTGGTAGCACAGTCCATGACCTGCAAGGTTCCCTAAGAGGTCACTTCCTCACTCCCCTCTCACCGGAGCATTGCCTCCCTAACACCCTCCAAGAAACACTATCTGGCCGTGAGAGACTCAATTACACGCCAAAGTTGTGTTTTAACTCTTGACTCCCTATTTCTGAATTCTCAAAGCTTCCTGATTCCCAGTGAATCTTTTCTTCTAGCTCACTTTGTGCCCACTAATATTTCTCCCCCAGTTTGATACAATCTGGTACTTAATGCTTGCATTCCGAGAGAGGGTATATAGATTTGAATGATTTGGCACCAAGAGTGCTATCTTCAAAGCCCACTACTCTAGACCTTGACAGAGGAGCTGGGGGCCTTTGGAAAGGGATGGAAAGAACTGAGGAACAGCCCCCTTCCTCTATTGGTATGTGAGACAAAGATTCACAGAGGAAAACTGCATGAGATTAAAACATTTGAAAGTTTGTGTCAGAATAGGGACGCCTGGGTGGCTCAGTCAGTTAAGCATCTGACTTCGGCTCAGGTCATGATCTCACAGTCTGTGGGTTTGAACCCCACGTCGGACTCTGTGCTGACAGCTCAGAGCCTTGAGTCTGCTTCAGATTCCGTGTCTCCCTCTCTCTCTACCCCTCCCCTGCTCATGCTCTCAAAAATAAATATTAAAAAAAAATTTTTTAATAAAATTTGTGTTAGAATATATGCAAATTTTGTAAATAAGAAGAAAAGCCTTTCTGTGATTAAAATGACTGGTCAACATAATGGCTTCAAGAGAACAATAGTTAATAGAAGGGTTCAGAAAAAGAATTTCACATCTCTGCAAGAAACTCCTTTCCTTCCCCACAAGGTTGTTACGACCACATTAACGAGGTAGGAACAGCAGGGGTTTTATGGAAGGTCTGTTATAGGATGTGCACAGAGCCTCACAGATGCATCATGTCAGGAAGAAAGACACACTGCTTCAGCTCCTGCCACCCCACATGCTATAGGATGGAGTGGGATCCACATCTCACTGATTAGTTATGAAATTTGGATGCAGATATATTTAATATTTGGGGGGAGGAGAAGAGAGAAAGAAAGTGGGGGAGGAAAAGAGAGAGAGGGAGACACAGAATCCGAAGCAGGCTCCAGGCTCTGAGCTGTCAGCACAGAACCCAACGCAGGGCTCGAAGTCATGAACCGTGAGATCATGACCTGAGCCAAAGTCTGACGCTTAAGTGACTGAGTCACCCAGGTGCCTCCATCCATGGGTTTTTCTATTAATGTCCACCTCCAAATCTTCTCATTTGTACTTAGATCATAAAAGAAAGGCGAAAACAAAAAGCAAAAAGGGGTATCTCCAGTAGCTGTTAGCTTGAGGGGCCTTACAAGCAGAACAGACTCAAGCGATAACTGCCATTACAGTCACTGCCAAGGTCAAGATAATACTGTTTCAACTTTTTCACACTGGAGCTGTATGTTGTGACCAGGAATTTTTATTCTGATTGGAAACCTAAGCTCTAGCCATCCACAGAGAAAATCCCCAGTGCCCTGCATTTTCAGTGACCTCATTCTTCCTTTTGCGGTCTTGCCTCACCTAAATCAGTCTTAGATGTTAGAGAAAGTGAGGAGGATGTAATGCTTGATACTTTGGGTCCCTTCAACTCTCCCCTCTCTTGCATAACATAGCACCATGGTATTACAGTAAGCTGTACATCAGCCCCTGGAAGTTGTTCATGCCCTCATTTCTGAAACCTATGAATAGGCTACCCTATGTAGTAAAGGAGACTTTGGGGATGTGATTAAGTTAAAGATTTCGAGATGGGGAGATTATCCTGGATTAGCTGGGTGGACCCAGTGTTTTCATAGGAGTCCTTGTAGGAGGGAGGCAGGCAGATCAAAGTGAGGAAAAGGAGATGTGAAGACAGAAACAGATGTGGAAAGATGTGCTTTGAAGGAGCCACAAGATATAAAGTGCAAGTGTCCTTGAGGAGCCGGAGAAGGCAAGGACATGAACTTCTACTTTGAAGCCTCCAGAAAGAGCACGGACCTCCTGACACCTTGATTTTAGACTCCCGACTTCCAGAACTGTTGGTGAAGGCACTAACTTGGTAGTTTGTTGCGGCAGCAATAGGAAAACAACTATGTTATGCAGTGTCCAGGTTTGCTTCCTAAGCATACTTGCTGTTTCCCCTTCTAAATTACCTCTCTTTCTGAAACAGGACTGTGGAAGGTCCTGCCTAAGGGAAACAATTCCTGGAATCTGACGTTCTCAGGCAAGTACACACTCACTTCTCTGGGTAAGGGGTGACCCAGGGCTTTCGTGGACTAAGATGGGAGCCTCCTGATTTCAGAAGATGGCTTTGGGAGAAACTGTATTTGGGTAAAAGTGAAACCCCAAACTTCTTCCTTGCAAATGAAAGAGAGGCCATTATTAAGAGAGAAGTTGTACGTCAGACCATGAATTTCCCAACTCTCACTTTTTGTTTTAGTTCATAGATCTTCTCTTAAAACTGAACAAATATGTTTTCCATCAAGACGAAAACCCTGTGAAATCAAACAAAGACTCTCTGAGCATTTCCAGTCTTTTCAGTATATGCAAAGACTCCATAATGCAGAGGTGCTTGTGAATGAGGAGGTAGGTGATAGAGTATTAGTGAGTCAAAAGGCCTGTTTTCATCAAAATGCCTCAGAGGAATTCTTTGCTGGTTCTTGAGTTGAAAGAGGAGTAGCATTCATTAAAGCCACGCTATTTACACAGTCAGTTTTTATAACCAGCTTGTTGCTGTGGTCTCAGGCCAAAGACTCTAACAACAAAAACCCAGTAACATAAAAACCAAGTTTAAAGTGGAAATTAATTTCAAAGAAATGGAAAAGAGTGTGCTTTATTAGCATATGTTCTTCAGGAAAAAGCTCGCTTTTCTTATATAAGAGCTCTGTTAAACCAGATGGGCCTTCTAGTAGATAGAAACTCATCATGGAGAACTCTGTGGTTGGAATTTCCTGCAGCCAAGTCCCTTCAGGGCCACTGTCTTGGAAGATGCTAATTACCAACACAGAAGACTTTTCTTGTTATTAATACTGGTTCTGTACAATTGCCTTGATCTTTAAACCTGGAAGATTAAAAAAACAACTTCCCTATAAGAGGATATCAGAAAGCAAGTGAATCCTATTATCAGCTATTAGGTTTTTCTATTTGGATACCCAACTACCACTGAAACCTATAGATTAGATATGCACTTATTTAACCCAACAGACTTCAACTGTTCTTGTAACCTTTAGAGCCAATGATCTCTTAAGAGTTGCTATGTATCAGCACAGTCACCCTCCGTGATTTTAATAAGTTATAATTTTAAAACATATTTCTCAGGAATTTTTTCCAAAGATTAGTTCAAAGTGTTAAAAATGGTTTCTCCCCCGGGGCGCCTGGGTGGCTCAGTGGGTTGAGTGCCCGACTTCTGCTCAGGTCATGATCTCACCGCTCATGAGTTCGAGCCCCACGTTGGGCTCTGTGCTGACAGCTCAGAGCCTGGAGTTTACTTCCTATTCTGTGTCTCCCTCTCTCTCTTCTCCTAACCCACTCGCATTCTGTCTCTGTCTCTCTCAAAAACAAACATTAAAAAACATATATTTTTTAAAAACATGGTTTCCCCCCCTAAAAACAGTAAGCATGGCCATAAAATGCAAACAAGGGGACAAAGCAGGTTTCTGTTATTAGGTGATCTTGCTATTCCTTACTGAGAAGTCTAGGCCTTTCCTTGGAATTGTATCCAGTTCTGGGTGGCCTAAAGAAGATGTAGACATTGTACAGGGGCTTTAAAGGAGCAACCTCATTACTGTGGGGAATCAGAAAATGAAATCTAGGAGGAAAAAACTGGAACCATCCTGAATATTAGGAGGCTAAATGTTAGTAATGGTTTTCAAGTTCGGGAACACTTATGGACGAAGAAATTATAGCTATATCATTTTCAGTTCAACAGGGACAGGCCAAGAAGCTTCCAGAAGCTTCCAGGGCACCTTGAAAGGGGCCAAGTCAATTGCAAGAAGGAATTTTGTCATGGTCAAAAAAAAATTTTTTTTTAGACTCTTGGATGGTCTAGCAACAGAACAGTCAGGCCAGGTGAGCAGGTGCTGGACCAGAATGGGAGGGATCTCCTGCCTCAGGCATCAATAGGAGGTTGAGATCTTCCAGCAGGCCTCTGGGTGCCTCCCCTTGCCTTACTGCTCCACCCTTGCCACCTTGCCCCTCATTCTATCTTCACTTTCCAAAATGACATGACTGTTAGGGTCCAGACCACAGACAAGAGTTCTCAAATACCCTCACTTGATGGCTTCCTTGGGAGGTTTCAGAGCTTAATGAATGATTCTAATTCTTAGAAAGAAGAGCCAATTTTTTTTTTTCCATGACTGCTGTGAAAGGGGATTACACAATATTTCTTTAGGGTCCTTTACAAGTAGCTGCTGCACAGCACAAATTGGAAAAACAGGACAGATTTCTCATGAGGGCTGGACCAGATGGCCTGTGCGAGTGCTCTCAGAGTCCTCCCTAGTTGTCGATTCCAAGAAAAAGCATCACTGCTGGGCTTCTGTTTTGGTTTCCAATCTGAGTAACTGAAAATCAACCTGCAATGAGGATTTTTTTTTTTTAACTTTTTTTTTTTTTAACTTTTTTTTTTTTTTTCAACGTTTATTTATTTTTAGGACAGAGAGAGACAGAGCATGAACGGGGGAGGGGCAGAGAGAGAGGGAGACACAGAATCGGAAACAGGCTCCAGGCTCCGAGCCATCAGCCCAGAGCCTGACGCGGGGCTCGAACTCACGGACCGCGAGATCGTGACCTGGCTGAAGTCAGACGCTTAACCGACTGCGCCACCCAGGCGCCCCTGCAATGAGGATTTTTAAATGTATTTTGATTCTGACTCTCAGGAGCAGACTTTCAAAGTAATCTCTAAAAGCATGGAAGAGAGTAATGTCTGTTCAGTACTGAATGTCCCAATGAACATTTCATACCCCAGGTTGACATGGAGCACTGTCCCATCATCTGAGCCCATGGTTTTGTAGGTCTCTGAGACACCAGTTCTGTAGAAACTGTGACACTAAGCACACTATCTTCTGGAACTGAATTTTCATCCAGTTTCAGAACATGTACAAGTAGAGAGAGCCAGGGAGCTCCTCTGGGGTCCTCACACTTCTGTAATAGATGGAGAAAGTGTCTTTGGCTCTCTTACTGCACAATAAGGCTTTGCTTCTTCTAAAGAAAAGTTTGAACTGGAAACTGCATTTGTATAGAAGAAAATTGCCCTTTCTAGAAGCATTTTATGTACTGTCCTTCTTTTCAATGTTGAAAAATGGAGGGTAACCAAGAGGCTACAGTGTAGAAGCTTAAGACAAGTAAGGAATCCTGCTCCTGCAGTCAGGACACCTGAGTTTGGCCTTGACTCACCCATCACCTCCTTGAGTAACTTCGATGAAGGAACTGGCCATTCTGTATAAAATAATAGGACTGAATTGGACGGCATCTAAAGTTCCTTCAGCACTAGCCTCCACTACAAATTTACTTATTTCTAGTGATCACATAAGATTAAAAATTCTAAGTATTGAAATGGATATTTTTAAGACTTTTGCCTTAAGTTCTTCACTCTCTATCACTGTTTATTTTCTAATTCTGAAGAGCAGGAAACTGGTGACCAAAACATTTTTTAAACATACAACAATGATTAATTGGCAACATTGAATAATTTTTTATCATAGTCTAATAATGACTACCAGAATGGCTTTGATATTCCTGTAAAGTAGGAATCAACGCTTCTGAATTCAATTCTTCTCATACCGGGGTTTTCTCTCCTAAAAGGAATGTCAAATTAAAAAAAAAAAGCCAAGAATCCTATGTTTTGATCAGATTCACTGGACCTAAATCTCATTCCATTCAATATACTAATGACAGATTATATACTTGAAGAAATGAGTTTGAAAATTCAAAGTCAAATATATCAATCTGATTTCCCTTGTGAACATAATGGGATTTCTTTCCTCCCTTCAGAACATTTCTCAAAATTACCACAAGTTCAAGTATTTGCAGAATTTTCTTTAAAGAAAGGATTTCTATAAAAGGAGTACACTTCTGAAGGGGGGCATTGCGTGGATTGGGGTTAGAGACTTCATCTGCAACAACCCAGTTGAAGATTACAGCTGGAAGATGAGCTGTTTCTGGAAACACTTTGGAAAGATTCCTTCACTTGTATGTGCCCCACACATGCACACACACAGGCGCATGTGTGCACACACACACACACACACACACACACTCTTCCAGAACCATGGAACTGGAACGACGTTTGCCTAACAACTTCCGGGAGGCTGCCTCCCCTCCTACCATTTTCTCACCAGCCCATGGATGCCAGACTTCTGACTGCTGTCTTGCAGAGGTGGAATAAACTCTATGAGACTGAATCAGCAACTAATTTTCAGGAAGGTTTCTCCACCTCCCCATTCTCACCATTTTGCTTTGAGGAAGAGAGGAAAGCCCATGCTATCAGTGGAAACGACAACGGTACTCTTAAAAAAAAAAACTGACATTCTAAAAAACCAAGCTGCTCTCTTCTCTGGACTGAAATCAAATATTTCTATTTGAAACACAGCCACAGAGCAGGCTCTTCTCTTCCCCCCTCTTCAGCCCACCTATTTCCTCCCACTTTTCTCCATACGCATGTGCGCAAACACACACACATACACACATTCGGTGCCTTTTACGTAATCGGCTGACAAGACTGATCTTTCACTTCAATTGCTTTGATTCAAAACCTGCCCACCATTCGTGGGAGGTAAGGAACGGTGGATGACACGTGTGCTTTAATAAAGAGGCTGCGAAAGGAGGAGCATGGGAAAAGCATCTGGTCTGAGTCTTCTGTGTAGTCTCGATTCTCTGTAGGAAAAGAGGGAATGCTACAGAATTAAAGCACATTCTCTTACCTCACATTTACAACTCCGCAAATTGTTTTTGGAACAACTGCCAGGTTAATCCTTTCTTAACAGAACTTTAAGGAGACAACCTGTTCAAAAATCAGCAACCTCCATTGCTGATGTTCACCTGATGCCTCAAACGGATTCCCCTGGCCTCCGAGGTGCCATAATCTGACCCTTCTTTACCTACAAGATGCTCTCTCCGCCACCTCCCTGCACGGACCCTCTGCCCTATTCTATGATTTCTCAACCCTGCAAGTGCAGTCTTTGGGACATGCTGCCCACCTGCTGTAGCCTGTTCCCCTCCTGCTCTGTGCCCATCTTGGCGTTTCTCCTTCTTCAATGCCAAGCTTCCCTGGCTTTTCTCATGTGACCTCTCCCTGACTCCTACAGCCCCTGCTAAATGAGGTCTCTTCAAACTATAGCAACAATCCTTCTTTGTATCACTCACATATGCAGCCTTCTTGTGTACATACCTAGTCACACCAAACTGTAAAGACTCAAGAGACAACCCTCCCACTTGGCATTTACAATAGCGTCCCACAGACATAGCCATTCGTTTTCCAAGCATTTATCGAGTAACTCTCATGTGCCAGGTGCCAGATTAGATTCTGGGGTTACAGAGATGAATAAAATCCAAAACTCAAGCTGCTCACAGACTGCCGGGGAAGACACGGATACAAATAGATAATAGCAACAGTATGCCATCAATAATCTCCATCCCAGAAGTAAGAACCAGTTGCAGTGGGGGCACGAAAGAGTGAGTATTTAATGCTAAGTGGAGTGGAGCGGGGCAAGGTTTTATTGAGAAGGTTATGCTAGTGTTTGGTCTTGGAGGGGGTGGGTAGACCAAGACCAAGGTCTTGGTCTTGCCTGGTCAAGTGAGGTAGGAGAATTCTAGAATAGAACAACCAGAACAGGAAATGATACAGAAGCACCAAAAAACCAAGAAGGTTCCAGGCACTGTGATGGGTCCTCTCCCAAGTAGGTACTTCTGAGAATGCACGTGGTCATCAGAGGAAAGATGAGAACAGAGTCACAACTGGGAAAAAATGATGGAAGCCACACCATGAAGGACCTCAGATGCCAGGTTAGGTACTTTGGATTTTTATTCCCTGAGCTACTGAATGGCACTGAAGGAATTTGAGGATAATGTTGTAATCTGAAGTTATCTAATGCATGCTAAAAATAAGGACAACAACCTGACTTTTTTTAAACCATTCATCCACCAAAGGACAAACTGAAATATCCAAACCATGGAATAAAAAGAAATGAACTGAGACACACAGCAATTCTGTTGGGTCTGAAGAGAATTATACTGAGTGGAAAAAAAAATCCCCAAAGATTACAAATTGTATGATTCCATTTACATAAAATGTTCTTGAAGAAAGAAAATTATGGAGCCAGATCGGAGAGCGGTGGTTGCCAAAGACTATGTAGGGATTGGGGAAGGTTATACGGATGTGGTTACAAAGGGGAAGCATGAGGGACCCTCGTGGTGATGGAATAATTCTGATTCTTCACTGTGGTGGTGGTTACACAAACTTCTACATGTGATAAAACTGCATGGACATACAAAGATACACACATACGAATACACGTATACTGGTCAAATCTGAATAAATTCTGTGGATTATGGCAATGTCAGTTAATTGGTTTTGAGGTTGTGCTATAGTTATACAAGATGTTACCACTAGAGAAAACTGGATTAAGGGTACACAAAAGCTTTCCATATTTTTCTTACAAATTCCTGTGAATCTGTACTTATTTCAAAAACACTTTTAAGTGGCCAAAATGGTACAAGGTGATTAACCTAAAAAACTGGGAAAAGTGGGGTGCGTGGGTGGCTCAGTCAGGTAAACATCTGACTTTGGCTCAGGTCATGATCTTGCAGCCTGTGGGTTCAAGCCCTACATTGGGCTCTGGGCTGACAGCTCAGAGCCTGGAGCCTGCTTCTGATTCTGTGTTTCCCTCTCTCTGCCCCTCCCCTGCTTGCTGTCTCTCTCTCTCTCTCTCTCAGAAATAAACATTAAAAAGCTAAACAAAACAAAAAAAAAAACTGGAAAAAGTAACTTCTTAAAGTGGAATTTAAAGATTATTGCTCAACAATATTGATTCTTGTAAAGGGTTCTCTTAACTTCAAAGCCTGTTTTATGTAACATTACAGCACAAAGTTTTATTGATATGGGTGTATATATTACAGGTAAGATTTTTCTCAATGAATTGAGTCCATCAATATTCAAATTGTTCTAGGACTAAAGTAACAATATCAGAATGGGGGTGGGTAGATATCGGTACAAATATGCTCAAATCTGAATGACAAAAGGCCTGAGACCATGTCAAATATTAGTAGAATCATTGTAAAAAGTTATTTTAAAAAAGACACCCAACCACCCAAATAAGCAAAACCAAAAAACAAAACAAAAAAAACAACCCAAAAAACAAATCTGATTTAACTTCTATTCTCAGTGATTTGGCTTCCTTATGATGAAAGGTACGTACGGATCTACATCGATCATGTATGGTTACAGAGCATACATCAAACTTTAACACAGTGTGATGAACTCGGAGATTCAAAACACACACAAAACTAAAATAAAGCAACTCTCCTGCATTAACAAAGCACAAGTGTAAAAACTGTAAGAAACACAATAGTCTTATGTTGTTTACATACAGGATAGTCCCCAGAATAACAGGTGGAATCTTGTTCTCTTGGGCTAAAAGTAGCCTTTGAATAGCAGATTTTTCTAGTGGATTTTTTTTTATCCTCGGCCTTGAAACAATAGCTAACTTTAAGCAAGCTTTTAGCACAATGGTGCTGTGAAGGTTATTGAGTATTTATTCTTGCAGAATTCAGATGCTTCACACAAGTATAAATTAATTCTTTCTAAATCCCAAGTTCATGAGTTCCTGATTAATGAACGGTAATCATGGGCTATTATAGGAGTTGGGCTTTCGAAATTATAAGGTGAGGGCATCTGGGCAGCTCAGTCGGTTAAATCATCTCGGTTTTGGCTGAGGTCATGATCTCACAGTTCATGGGTTCAAGTCCCACACTGGGCTCTGTGTGACAGCACACAGCCTGCTTGGGATTCTCTGTCTCCCTCTCTCTGTCCCTTCCCCACTTGCACTCTCTCTCTCAAATAAATAAGCATTAAAACATAAAAATTATAAAACATCAGGTAAGTAAGAGGCATTCTACTCTTTTATCAGGGTTGTAACAAGTAGGTCCTCAATGTCCAGGTAGCACCTGAGGGAAGTCCCTGGGTTGGCAGATAGATGGCAGATATGGGCACATTTTCACTCATGCCCCAAGATGCAGGCGTAATTCTGGAACTGAAGCAGGGACAGTAGCCTCAAGGTGAAGAAGTTAGCCCAGGCATGACCATCATCTTCCCCAAATAAAGTCTTCCTACGAATGTCTCCTAATAGATTTTATGATTTGTTTTCTTGCTTGTGGTCTGCTTCCCCAACCTGAATGTAAGCCTCAAACCTTGTCTGCTGTCTGCACCTTTGGGAGCCCAGTTCTAGTAGGGCTCCTGGTACAGAATAGATGCTCAATAAATATTTGTTGACTAAAATACCTCTTCACTCTGTAACACTGCTTTTAGATAAAAAAGAAAAGTGAGTGGTGGACAGTTTTCAAATTCTGATGAAAGCTATGAGCCCTCCCCTTGGCAAAAAGATGAATGAAAAGACACTGGGTTTTTTTTGTTGTTGTTGCTGTTGTTGGGTTTTTTTTTTTTATTATTCTGTAGAATTTATAAATCCTAGCTTAAGCTATTCCTATGGAAATCATTTTCAAGGATGACAAGGTTATTGTAAACACAGTTAGCCACTTTTTTAAATTTTTGCTATTTGTTATCAATAACACATGCTATTTTAGTGACATTAAGGACAAAGAAAATGATAATTGGGCTAATAATAACATTTCTATCCCGTTTTTTTTTTTTTTTATAAAGTGCAGAGCTTGTCTCTCGCCCTCCCTCTCTCTTTCTTTCTCCAACCCTAAGTGTACATTTGGCATAATTTCAACCTCTTTCCTAAAGGCACTGAGTGGAATTTGAAGGAGAGAGGGGTTAAGTCGCATTCACACACACAGAGAACCACCTGCCTGTCATGGGTAGGATGGTTCAGAATAAAAGGCAAGTGGAGAATCTTGTCCAGTCACCATAAGTCACAAAGGAGTCTAAGAATACTGAAAAACGCAGATGGCTAACTTTTTGTCAGAAAAGAGCTGTCCTTAGTTGCCAGGAATGGAAGGTGCCCACGTGAATCTTACTCGCACACTGAGCTTTTGTAAAGAGAGACAGTTATTATCCAACCTGAGCTGAGCTGCACATATCACCAGAAAAACCTTCCTGGATATCTCCTGCCTTCTGAGAAGCTTCGCAAAACCAAACTCTTCCAACACAATGATCCATAAGCAACTATGAAACTCTGCCACAGGAAAGGAAGGGTATTACTTTTTATTTCTTCTGGTTTACAGAAATAAAGCTCATGGTGCTGCTAGAATGCTGGCGGCCACCATTCAAGTGACCTCTGCGATCCGCCTGATCTCCCAGAGTCCCATTCCTAGGGGCCCTGCTGATCAAGACAGCAGCTTGTCTTCCCTCACAGCAGCTGGACTGCAGGCAGACCAGAGCCCTCAGGGCAGGGTTGGGTGTGTGCCACACAAGTCAGCTGCGATACAAAATGCCAATGCACTGGAGGCTGCGGTCTCAGTTAGCTAACAGTCACTGTGGGGCCCCCCCTTCCCCACCATGTAAACACTGGGAAAAACAGAGTTGCATGAAGGTAGGCTGCTAGCATCCTTCCGGGTTGGGGCAAAAAGCTTTCGCTATGGTATTTTAGTGCCTCCCCCAAACACACGGCTTGCTTTCTTGATGGCTCAAAAATCCATCAAAACAACAGTGCTTGGTGCTTTTGCAAGGAGGAGCTCTCCAGTACCTCTACAAAGAAACTTTTGCAAGGGTAACTTTTGTAGAAATGGGTTTAAATGCCTATTGCAGAAACCCCACGTGGGAAGCCTGAGGTGTGCATTATGTTCATTGCATCAAGTTCCTTTCATCCTGAAACCTGGCTCCCAACAGAGATGAGGGATAGTTAAATGTGAGTAATTGACAAAATCGTATCTGCAAAGTAGAATAACCAAAGCCTTTGGAAGATGCCTCATTAGCTTCTCTCCTCTACCTCTGCAACCACGTTGAGACTGGAAGGACAGCAGTTTTAAAGAAATAAAGCCAGGAGGGCTCAGTGCAAGGCAGATAGCATGAGAAGGCAGGAGTCACATAACTGAATAATGAAATTTTCTACTTATCAAATTTAAGTCATTCTCTATGAAAGAGAGCATCAACTAGTACTGGGAAGGCCTCCAGCTATGGAAAATAAGCTAGAGGAAGAGGGATCTTAAAAATTTATGAGGAAACGCATATTAAAACGAATGACTTTTTCTCCGTATTTCACAAGGAGGTCTCCATTTTATTCCGAGTGGTAATTTAGATTTAAACGTGTCAGTGTTCAACCTAATCTACCTTTATAGGCGTTTCTTCCTGCAACAAAACTTCCTTAAGAGCTTGCACAGCATTTGCTGTCTTGGTCTTTCTAAAGCTAAATAAGAATGCAGTACTAGATGGGAAACTAATTTGAATAGTATAAGCACAGAAACTACAGGCTGCACCATAAAATAGGACCAACACATTTGCTGTTGAAAAACTACCCTGATCTCAATACCAGTTTCCAGCAGTTGTGTTAGTCTCTGCAGACTGGAATTCATTCAACTGCTAAAGGTGTTCGTAACACTTTAGAATATACAAAATGGGCTGCATTTTTTTAAAAATACCACACACACACACAACACAACACAACACAACCTCTTTGGGTGTCCCCTCTCCTAGGGAGCTATTTTAGAGACACCTGAGTATTCTAAATTAAGCAACCCATCCATGGGCAAGTCACTTCTCAAAACCGATCAACTGTCCCCCAGTGCACCTGTATAGAACACAGAAACCCCGGGCAGACGGAATCTTACATCCATACCTATATTTCATGCCAGTCTGCTTTGCGGTGGACTCTTTGAGAGAAATGTGATGCTGAGGGGTGAACGTCCCCAGGCTGCGCGCGATGATAGCGACCGTGCGGAATTTGGCCCGGGCTGCGTTCACCACATTGGGGGCGGTGGAGCTCTGCTTGCTCAGAAGTCGGTCCTCACCATTCCGGCTCTTCAAATTGTGCTCTGTGCAGGCTATGGAGACTTGCATTGCTTCCCCGGGCAGCGCACGGTCCCTCTCAGAACCCCAGAACACAGGCAGTCACGAGAGGTTGAGCAGCTGGGGGGGTTTCTGCTCGTCTTTTAACCCCTCCTTGCTCCCCCTTCCTGGGGATGCCGTCAGACGAGTCCTCGCGGCAGAGGACTTCAGAGCCGGGCAAGTGGCAGGAGTGGCTGCGGTGCACAACAGAGTCCCAGGCACCGAGAGAAGTAAACAGCCAGCCCTGAAGTTGTCACAGCAGCTGGAGCGCGGATCAGGCTCACAAATCTTCCCGGGCAGTAATCTCGGCTGATGAGACTGCCAAATCCATGCAGTCGGGAGGCTCTTGCAGACGCCTAAAGCTGAGCATTCGCGCTGACTGCCGGGGCCGGTCCACCGTGTCTGAATGCGGGCTCGCCTCTGGGCGATGGCTCAAATCCACGCAGGCATATACCGCAAGATGCGCCGCCAGCACGCTCTGGACCTCAGGCAGGATGCTCAACTGGCACGCGGAGCATCCAAGAAGCAGCTAATCGCAAGCTGGTCCCCAGGGACCGGTGGTCTCCATCCACTCAGACTGTCAGCTCCTTCCCCTCCCCGCCCCACTCCGGGAGGTCTGGGGTGGGGGGGGGAGGGGGAGTGCTCAAGACCCCTCCCCACTCATTTTCAGGCGAAAGCCTGGGTTGCTGAGCCCACACTGACAAATGTTTGCAGCTGCACAGAAGCGCAGGCTGGCCCCTTTAAAGAGCTCCTAGCCTTTGTGTGCGACAAGGCAGGGACCACTTTCACCAGACACTTGCTGTAACAGAATCTGGAGGGCAGCTCATAAAGGGGGGAGGGGGGGTCTGCCCAGATTCAGACCAAATCTTGCTGCAGCACAACAGTTGGAAGTGGGGGAAGGCAGAGTGGGGGTGCTTCTGCCACGGAACATGCCAGTGAATTAACACGTGAATACTCTGTGACTGGCTTACTAAAACACTACTTGAAATCCCTGTTATTAGCCTTGTTAGAGTTCATTTCCCCTTCCCGCGTTATTCCTGAAGACGGTAAGTTTGAAGTTTCTTGAAAAACCACAGTGCAGACTTTTTGGAGTCAGCTAACTTGCCGTGAAAATCTATTCTGGATCTCAGAGGACCAGGGATAGGGGAAGAGGCAGCAATTTGGCACCACCCAGAAGGGGGCTACACAGGGTGAGCAGCAGGTCCACACCACCCAGAAAGTCCAGGCCAGGCGGCTGGAACTATGTCCATTGCCCACCAGTCACCCAGGGCCACTGGTGATGACAAACACTGTCCCCAAGTCAGGGGTGGGCAGCAAAACACTCCTCTCGACTTTGAATCCATGTGAGGTAGAAACATTGTGTGGTTCAGTGTCAGGTGCAAAGCAATGGCTCAAAATATGTGGTTGAACAAAACTAAGCATCAGTTGGCTGATGAACACTTTATCTCTCCGTTTGAAACGCATGGAAGCCACACTCCTTTTATAGACGCCCTTACAATAAAATTGTGGCTTCTGCAAGATCAGTTTTCTGAACGTGGTCCCCAACAGACATTGCTGTCCAGTGAAAAGGAACAGGGCTTAAATTGACAACATTTGTGAGCACCATCTCTGTGCTAGGCAATAGAAACATGGGGGGGGGGGGGGTGAAGCACTGTCCTTCTCCCTCAAGGAACAGGCAATCTGTGTGGGAAGGACAAAGCATCCAGTCTTAAAGGGACTAATTAACAAGTCAGAGGTGCATCAGTGTTCAAATGAGTGGTACAGGCACTAAATATGTTAGAGTTAAGCAGAGAAGTAATTACAGAAGGCTGGAGAAAAGTTCTTTGATTCATTCCCCACACTTCTGCCGAATCTCTATTAGGTACCTGGCTCTACTTGTTGCTAAGGTACAAAGATGGCTTAGACAGAGTCTGGACCGCAAGGAGCTCATGGGTTCCCAGGCAACCTTCGTAGAGGAGCAGGATTTTGCACAGGGCATGAATCTGATTAGCAGGAGAGGAGGAAGGTGGTCTTCCAAGGGGTTGGCAAGTATGGGGAGAATACACATTCTGGCAATGTCTGTGTGATTGGAAAAACAACAACAACAACAACAACAAACAGGTCTGACCACTTCTTGCCAAATTAAGTTATAAGAATGAATTTAAAAAAACATGTTTTTTACTGTTTATTTATTTTTGACAGAGAGAGAGAGAGAGGGGGGCAGAGCATGAGCAGGGGAGGGGCAGAGAGAAAGGGAGACACAGAATCCGAAGCAGGCTACAGGCTCCGAGCTGTCAGCACAGAGCCCAACGGGGGGCTCCAACTCACAGACCGCGAGATCATGACCTGAGCCAAAGTCAGACGCTCAACCGACTGAGCCACCCAGACACCCCAAGAATGAAGTTTTTAAGCAGAGTATGTGCTTATTTTGGATTCTAATCCAGAGATGAATCTTAACGTTTTATAACCTGCAGATAACGTTTAAATCACATTGTGGAAGCTCAATCCTTAATCCTTCATGACTTTAAAAAATAAATATACGACCTAACGCTCAGTGGTTGGGAAATAGCTTTCAGATGCGATGAGGGATGTGGAAAAGGACAAATGATGGCTTCTTTTTCCCTTGGCTCCAAGGAGGGAGTTCTTGATGAGCTCTGTGTTCCCTGGAATAAATAACAGTGGGCAGAGAGGAAGCAGATCATTAGAACCTTTGTGTTTTCACACGAAGCTTGCTCATCGGAGATGATCGATGTGAATCAGGAGAAGAGGAAGAAGTGGGAGGCATCAAAAGGAAGAGCTCAGAAAGAGAGGAAAACAAAGCAGCCTGGAAGGCGAGACAGAGCCTGGTGATCCCTATAGGCCCGGATGGCCAGGAGCTTGCCTGGGCACTGACGGAGGGGAAGGAGGTGTGAGAAGGTGGCCGAGGGCTGATGAAGTAGTGCCACCAAGTCCCCAGGGAGGGGGGAGGAGGGAGGGCCAGAGATCAGCACCGTTAGCCAACATAGCTAACACAGTTCGCTAACCCAAACCAGAGCAGGGGTGAGGTTAGCAGAACAAAACCTGCAAAGCCGAGTGCCTCAGAGTCCCCTTCCTACCTCTCACAGGACTGAGCCCAGTGCCTTATGCCTAGCAGGCCCTCACCGTATGAATAATTGAAAGAGGGAGATAAGGAAGCAAAGGAAAGAACACGGCAGGAAGGGAGGATGCCAAATTCTTGGATAAACTTGATTCCTTAAAAAGAAGGAAAAAGAAAAAAAAAAATCCTGCACGTTCTAGCTTCACACAGCCTGCTTACTTTAAAGGAGCCAATAATTGCCCCACATTCACATCTGCACCCCTTGTGTATTGACAAGTGTCTGCCTTTAGTCCACCTCAAAGAGAATCAAAGAATGGAGACCAGAGAAGCGCTCCGGTGCAAGCTTCTTTCTTGCTACCCGCAGTGTGCCTTTTCAGATCTGACACCACACGGGCTTTGATAGCCCGCCAGCAGCTCGGTGACTTCCCCAGCTGTGCTCACCCTTCCCAGCATTAATGGAGCAGTAGGTCTCAGGGGCCAGGGAATTACATAGTTGGTTGTGAGCAGCTCATTCCTAATAAGTTTGTGCTAACAGGCCACGTGCTAATTAAGGTGGGGAAATTAGAGATGTGTCCTGTTATTGTCATACAATAGGATTTGGAGGAATTATTAACATCATTTCGGGTTCAGATAAGACCCACAGACAATGATATAAGGACAGACGTAGACATAAATGTAAATGCAGGGCGCCTGGGTGGCTCAGTTGGTCAAGTGTCCAACTTCGGCTCAGGTCATGATCTCAAGGTTCATGGGCTTGAGCCCCGCATTGGGCTCCGTGCTGACAGCTCAAAGCCTGGATCCTGCTTCAGATTCTGGGTCTCCCTTTCTCTCTGCCCCTCCCCTGCTTGCTGTCTCTCTCGGTCTCAAAAATAAATTTAAAATTTTTTTAAACTCTTAAATTAAAAAAAAAAAATAGATGCAAATGTGAGATCTATTGTTATGGGTTGAATTGGGTCCCTCCACCAAGTTCATATGATGAAGTCCTAACTCTCGGTAAGTACCTCAGAATATGAATGTATTGGAGACACAGTCCTTAAAGAGGTAATTAAAGTAAAATGAGGTCATTAAGGCAGGCCCGAATCCAATATGACTTATGTCTTTATAAGAGGAGATTCAGACAGATACACAGATGGAAGGAAGCCTCTGAAGACACACAGAGAAGACAGCCATCTGCAACCCAAAGAAAGAGGCCGCAGAAGAAACCAACCCTGTTGATACCCTGGTCTTGAACTTCTAGCCTCCAGAATCAAGAAAATATAAATTTCTATTGTTTCAGTCCACTAATCTACCCTATTTTGTTTGTTGGAGGCGGGGCCGGAATTCAGAGAGAGAGAGAGAGAGAGAGAGAGAGAGAGAGAGAGAGAGAGAGAGAGAGAGAGGGAGGGAGAGTGAGCACTCGTGCAGGGGAGGGGCAGAAGGAGAGAAAATCTTAAGCAGACTGCACGCCCAGGCCCAGCGGGGCTTGATCCCATAACCAACGGTGAGATTGTGAGCCAAGCTGAAATCAAGAGTCGGACGCGAGGTGCCTGGGTGGCTCAGTCATTAAGCAACCGACTCTTGATTTGGGCTCAGGTCATGAACTCACAACAGTCATGATCTCAGTTTATGAGGCCCAGCCCTGCCTGGGGAGCCCACTTGGATTCTCTGTCTCTTCTCTCTCTGCCCTTCCCCCTGCTCACACACATGCTCTCTTTCTGAAAATTAATAAACGTATTTTAAGAAAAGAAAGAGTTAGACATTTAACTCACTTAACTGATGGGGTGCACCTGGGTGGCTCAATCTATAGTAACTTGTTATAGCAGCCCTCACAAACCAGTGCAGATATTAGATATTGTTTGATTTTAATTTTTAAAAAAAACGTTTATTTTGAGACAGAGAGAGCAGGGAAGGGGCGGAGAGAGAAGGAGAGAAAGAGAATCCCAAACAGGCTCCCTCCCCACTGTCAGCCCAGAGCCCTATGCAGGGCTCGATCCTATGAACTGTGAGATCATGACATGAGCCTAAACCAAGAGTAGAATGCTTAACTGACTGAGCCACCCAGGTGCCCCCATGTTTTTAATTCTTATAACTGGTCAAGAGAAATGACCGGAGCACTCTAAAGAAGATGCTCCTGAAAGTCATAATTAGACGACAGGGATATTATTGTGCCACTCCGTATGTCCCGAGCCAATGTTACAAATGTGCTACAAAGAAGACCTCCAAATAGAACTCTGTTCCTTTGTTCCTTTCCACAAAGTTGTAAAGCCTCTACATGGTAACTCTTGATACAAGAAGTGGTGCTTTTGAAGGCATTTCTAGCACTTTCCCCTGTTCTTAATGATCTCCTTATTCTGCCAATTTTCCCTTTCAAGGGCTCGCTTTATACTGGGCATGTGTAATCAGCACCCCCAGATGTGTCACGAGGTGGTAGAGAGAGGCCTGCGGGCAAAGACCCAGATTCCAAACCCAGCTCTGTCACTCTGCCTCTGACCCCGGGTGTCATTATAGCTCTCTGCCTCTGTTCTCTCATCTGACATATGAGAGGGCTCCATATAGATTCCACAGGGTGCTTTCACAGAGAGCTGTGGAGGTTACAAGATCACAGGGAGCCAAATTATCACTTACTCTGAGATTTCACCTGTGTCTCAGCTGGTCTTGATTCAGTACCCAACATTCGGAATTCTTGGGCGTTAATGTCAAAGGGTCATTGAGTCATGGCAGAGCTGGTTAGGAACAGGCCATAGGCTACTTAACCTGCACCCTAGCCTCTCATGATCAGCAAAGAGTCTTCATGGCCACATGGGAGGACTCGAGAGCGTGGGGTCAGCTAGAGCTGGGGGTGAATCCCAGCTCTGCCCTGCCCGTTCCTTGCGTGCCACTGAGCAGGGTGCTCCACCTCCCTGCACCTCAGAATCTTCACCAAAAGAATGGTGCAAGGACATGCCTCTTTGGGTAATTACAGAAATTGCACGAAATAGGCACTTGATAACTGCTAAGTACCATCTCGATTTACTAGAAGCAAGGGCTGTTGGGAAGTCCTTTATTAAGCCAGCTCACCAGGAGACCCCGGCAATTACTAACACCGGTAAGACTTACACTACGCCTCCTATAGCCTAGGAGTTCTTACCAACACTCCCCGTGTATTAACTCATTTAATTAGCACGTAATCCCATGGGGAGTAATAGGTTTTCAACACCACTCTATAGATGAGGAAACATGAGACACAGAGAAGTTAAATGACCTGCCCAAGGTGACACAGGCAGGAAGCTGCACAGCTGGGGTTTACTCAGGGTAGCCTGGCTCCAGAGACTTGGTTCTCAACGCTGTGCATACTGCTTCTCCCTGAAAGAGCCTCCTTGTGAGAAGGGCCTTAAATAGTGCCATTTTATGGGGGCGCCTGGGTGGCTCAGTCGGTTACGTCTGACTCTTGGTTTCAGCTCAGGTCACGATCTCACAGTTTCGTGAGTTTGAGTCCCGTGTCAGGCTCTGTGCTGTCAGCGTGGAGCCTGCTTATGATTCTCTCTCTGTCTCTCTCTGTCCTTCCCCCACTCATGCAGTCTCTCTCTCAAAAATAAATAAACTGACAAACAATAAATAAATAGTGCCATTTTATGAATTTTTAAAGGCTTTATTCTTACTATGAGTGAGGGGCAAAATTCAATATTAAAATTCTGAACATTTTGGAAAAATCAAATCATCCATAGCTTGGTAGCTATCAACTTTTTAAAATACTTCATAATACTTTATTCTTAATGCTCAAGAAAACATCTATTCCCAGTTACCTGGCACACTTCTGATTAACTCAATTTCTTACAAGTAATGTCACAACAAAGGCTTTTTGCTGGGTCCACTTAGAATTTGTGGTTTATATGCTATCGGCAACCAGACCCAGTGGGGGCCAGGAAACATTCAATTCTGCAGCCAGACAAAACCGGATTCATTCAAAACAGAAAAGAATCTGCTACTATCTCAAGAATTTTAAACATGCAAGCATACAGATGGCAAGCCACTTTATGTGCCTGTTATTTGTGGTTAAAAGAGCTTGTTAGGATGAGAGTTTGCCATTTATCAGAAATTCTTAACGTCTGGGTTTGGAGAACAATTTATTATATTCTGACAAATTGAGCCAGCCATGAAGGTAACGATGGGCCTACATTTGCTTGGGAACAGGGTTTGGAATAACAGAGAAAGCAAGATTGGGAGGCCAAACTGGAAATTCTTGAGGCTCTGACGAATAGAAGAAACTTCCAGATTATCAACCCTTCTGCTACTCTGGAACAAAGTTTCACCAGAGAACCCCCACTACGAAACAGAGGACAAACTCAATACACATTTTCTCACACCACTGGCCACATGTTGAAAACAAAAACATGATTAAAGGATAGTTAAGCTTTTCAATTAACACTCGAACCATACTCACAGCCACAGATAAAGGTTTCCTTAGTTGGAAATTTGTGACATATCAGATGGTCAGCAAGGTCTCCAAATTTGTCCATTACTTTATACGTTCAAGATGAGGTGCTACAGTGCTATAGGAAGCAAGTGTGGAAAAATAGGAAATTCACAATTCAGATGGTTTTGTTCAGGCCTCTTCATGGTAGATAATTTCTCATAAGCTCATCTAGAACTTGGGCATAGAGCTGGGGGGGGGGGGGAAAACAGGGACATATGGTCTGTTTGCTTTTGCAAATGTTTTTAATTCCTCCTCAATTATTAGCCATTAGTATGATTTCTGTCATTGCCTTACAATAGAGTGAGTTGGCCAGAATATTTGTCAATTTAAGATTTCATTAACCTTAAGAAAGACACATTATTGTTTTGTATACCATTAAAATAAAAACTGTGGTCAATTAGTTATGACACAATGCTTTTTTTTTCTTTAAACTTTGTATTTTAAAGCTATCAAAAGAGTTGTTTTAGAATTAGTTGGGATTTCCTGCCCAAAATTTTACTCTTGTACATACAGGAGGGGGAAGATATAAGAGAAATTGGTTAAGGTACTCCCCAACGTGTTCACATTTAGAATTTGATGCTTCACTTCTGCTTCTTTTACTCTGTCATCATCGTCCACATCTTTTTCCACAATCATCCTTTGTGTTGGTAACGTGGTAATTTTTTGAAAACATACTCAATAGGCCCTGAATAGCTAAAGCCATCTTGAAAAAGAATAAAGATGGTGGTATCACAATCCCAGATTTCAGGATATATTATAAAGCTGTAATAATCAAAACAGTATGGGACTGGCACCAAATATAGACACATAGGTCAACAGAATAGAGTCCAGAAGTAAACCCATGCTTATATGGCCAATTAATCTATGAAAAACAAGGCAAGAATACACACAAAAAATAGTCTCTTCAACAAATGGTGTTGAGGAAACTGGACAGCTACAAGCAAAATAAGGAAATTGGACCATTTTCTTCCACCATACACACACAAAAAACTCAAAATGGATTAAAAACCTAAATGTGAGGCCTGAAATCATAAAATGAGTAAATCAGTAATCTCTTGGACATTAGCTGTAGAGACCTATTTATGGATAGGTCTCCTGAGACAAGGGAAACAAGAACAAAGTTAATAATGGGACTACACCAAAGTAAAAGCTTCTGCAGAGCAAAGGAAACCATCCACAAAACAAAAAGACAACCTAATGAATGGGAGAGTATATTTGCAAATGACATCCATAAGGGGTTAATATCCAAAACATGTAAAGAACTTAAGTAACTCAATACCAAAAACAAACAAACAAAAAACAAAAACAAATAATCCCATTAAAGTAGGCAGAGGACTTAGATATTTTCCAAAGCAGACATACAGATGGCAAACAGACACATGAAAAAATGCTCAACATCACTAATCATTAGGGAAATGCAAATTAAAACCACAATGAGATCACTTTACACCTGTCAAGAAACAACAAGTGTTGGTGAGAATGTGAAGAAAATCAAACCCTCATGCACTGTTGGATGGGAATGCAAATTGGTGCAGCCAAGGTAGAAATGTCAAAAAGATTACAAATAAAATTACCATATGATCCATATGATCCACCTTTACTAGGTATTTATTCTTTACCTCCAAAAAAAACAATAACATGAATTTGAAAAGATACATGCACCCTGATGTTTATTGCATCATTATTTACAATAGCCAAGATATGGAAGCAACCCAAGTGTCCATCAACTGATGAATGGATCAAGAAGAGGTATTTATACACACACACACACACACACACACACACACACACACAATGGAATATTACTAAGCCATAAAAAAGAATAAAATCTTCCATTAGCAACAACATGGATGGACCCAGAGGGTATAGTATGAAGTGAAATAAGTCAGAGAAAGATGAATACCATATGACTTCACTTACATGTGGAACTTAAGAAACAAAACAAATGAACAAATGATAAAAGAGATAAAAAAGCAGTCGTAAATACAGAGAACAAACTCGTGGTTCCCAGAGGAGACATGGGTAGGGGGGATGGGTGAAATAGATAAAGGAGATTAAGAACACACTTATCTTGATGAGCACTGAGAAATGAGTAGAACTGTTGAATCATTATATTGTACACCTAAAACTAATATAACATCATATATTAATTACACCTGAATTTGACAAAACACATATACTCAACTATTGTCTCCGGAACTTTTCTCCAAGCTGTTGATACCCACTCTGAAAGTTGTAATGCACACTTACAGGCATTGACAGCCACATTATGATGGTCACCTAGCCAGCAGCAATAGGAAATGTCACAATATCACCAAAGGAACCATATGTGCTTCAGAGAACTGATGAAATATAATGATTTCTAAAATCATATATTGTAAACTCTTATTTCATGGCCATTTAAACCTAAAATATATAGAAAGGAGGAAGGTAAAATTTTTTCAGCACCCACTATGTGCCAGGCATTGTGTCAAAGGCTTCTATATCCACTATCTCATTCCAGAGGAAAGGGAAAAAAGAATCCACCTTTGTTAAACATCTAAGTTAATTGGGCTCTCAACTAAGTACCCTATAGATGGAATTACAGAACCATTCATCTTCACCCTTGCAAAACTAAGAAGTGAATCAGACGCCAGAAGGGCTTTCTACATGAAGTCATCCTTGCCTGATGAGGATGAGAAAAATAAGCAATCTGAAGGCCTTTCTAAAAATACATCAATGGGTTAAAACTTCCTTGTTTCAGTCAGATATGTTGGGCTTTTTAGGGTGAGAAAAAGTATTGTCATTCTACTTCATATCTAATGTATTTTTTCAATGTTTATTTTTGAGAGAGAAAGAGACAGAGCATGAGCAGGGGAGTGACAGAGAGACAGAGACAGAGAGACAGACAGAATTCTAAGCAGGCTCCAGGCTCTACGCTGTCAGCACAGAGCCCAATGCGGGGCTCAAACTCACAGACTGCAAGATCATGCCCTGAGCTGAAGCTGGAGGCCACCCAGGTGCCCCTAAGGTATTTTTATAAAAGATGTATTCTCTCAGGGCACCTGGGTGGCTTAGCCAGTTAAGCGTCTGACTGTGGCTCAGGGCATGATCTTGCGATCCCTGAGTTTAAGCCTTGCACTGGGCTCTGTGCTGACAGCTCAGAGCCTGGAGCCTGCTTCAGATTCTGTGTCTACCTCTCTCTCTGCCCCTCCCCCACTCACACTCTGTCTCTGTCTCTCTCTCAAAAATAAATAACCATTAAAAATATTACAAAAAAAAAAAAAAGATGTATTCTCTGACTTCTTTGTTCCATTCATTCTCAAAGGGGAGGTGTTGTAAAGAGCAGATTTAAGATCCTAGGAGATTCCTTCTCATTTAAGTCCTTCCTTTTGACAGTTCACACAGAAAGTTCATGGAGAAGACTCCTTAGGCTTTCATCACATTTAAAATAAAACTCATTTAGGGGCGCATAAGGATTAAGTCTCACTCTGTGCTCTATCAAGCCCTGTATTGTCTGAAGTTTTTATCGTGGATCATTCTTGTAAATAAAATACATTTTTAAAATTATTTTTCTATCATAGCCTTATCGCAAATTCATCTAAGAGAAAACAGGAATACATGAAAGCATGAAGGAAAAAAGTCACGTTAATCCAGACTTTTGATATTTAGCATTTTTGTCAGTATCTTTTGGCTTGCACATTTGTATTTTCCACACGTAGCTCTGTGGTTGTTGTTATTGATGTTGCTGTTGTTGTTTTATATAATGGAATCTTTTTCAGTGTATGTGTCAACTACCTCATGCTATCATTTTGGATTTGTTCCTTTGTCTTCTCATTTTCATACAGCATCTGCCCTTAAATCAATTATGTGTCATCACCATGCATTGATTACCAGGTCAATACGCATTGTTCACTGTCCAGTTGACAAGTTCTATATCCCGATGAAGCAAAGAGGTGAAGGGTTCAGTCCCTCCCCATACGGTTCCCTTCCTGATTGGGGAGCGTGCAGAGACATTCACTGATGACTAGTTGTCTACCCTGCATGTCGGAATGAGTGATCTAGCTGATGTACACTCTAGAGGAAGAGATCACTAGAGGTCAGAGCAGTTACAGAGACTATAGTGGTGTCAGAAAAGATTGGGCATTAAGGACAGGGAAGAACCTAGGCAAGGAAAGAAAATTGGTGAGGGAGGCTACATGAGCAGAGGAAATATTTTTTAGCAAGGATGGGGAGGTTGAGGAGCCTTTTAGAGAAAAATGTGCAAAGCTCTCTGGATGGAACCTTATTTGAAAAAAGGATTTATGTAAGAAATGATGCAAAACAAATGTACATGAATCAACTAGAGTCTGTTGAGGACAGCCGGAATAACAGTGTGGGCAAGACTCAGGGAGGTTGCCGGGAGGTTGAAGGTAGAAAGTTTAGCAAGAATTCAGGTCTGTGGGGAGGAGTATAAGCAGTATTTTTGGAAGATCACCCTGAAGGCCAACAGAGTGGTCCAGTAGGAGATTGCTGGAATCTGCCAGCTGTAAGATGAAACTTGCTGATGAAAGAATGGTACTTCTTACTTCCAGTCCTCAAAGGAAGACTATGAAAAAACATTCACAATGCACTGTGTGCTCAAAACAAAACAAAAACCCAGTTCACAAAACAATATGTATAGTATGAGCCTATTTTGACGAAGCAAAATTTACCTATCTCTGCAGAGAAATAAAGGGATATACCCCGATATATTTGGTACGTTGGGTATATTTGAGATCCCCAAATATTATAAGTGGTTACCTGTGAGTGGCACAAGTGTGGATAATTTTTGTCTCCTTATTTTGATAGTATATTATTTTCTGCAGCAGGTATATATCCCGTTTATATTATTGAACAACAACAAAGTGATATCCATAGAAAAAGAAATGATGCTTGAAGCAATGAGGAGTCTGTAGGTATACTTATCATGAATGGAAGGCCAATATTTTTTTCTTTTCTATTTCACAGCACCCAGTACTGTGAGATAAATGGAACCAAACCAACCCAGTTTATTTTTTAGCAAACAAGTATTGAGGAATAGATTATCCAGGATGTGACCATTAAGTTATGCTAACTGATGTGGAGAACAATTTATTAAATCAAATCACTCTTTTGCTATAGATCTCTCATGGATTCCTGCTGGGGAGGCAGGCAGGAGTTGTCTGGCCCTCTAAGGACAGTAATAATTAAACATGGAATATTAAGGGTATTTTTGGTAATACTGACTATGAATTCTGCCAACCTAAGCCTCATTGACCCTCCCTAGACTTAGTCTCTACTAAAGGAAAGAGAACCTATATAGGTTCATAGTTAAATCACATTAATGTGAGCTGAGCCCCTTAAGAGAAAAGGCATGCCTCAACCTATCAGACAGCTGTGCAGACAGGTGCTTTATGAATTCCCAGGGGCTGAATAAATGAATTGATACCAACCTCTGGGTAATGCTAGAACTCAGTGGAAATATGTCATATAGAAATCAAATAACTAAGTTGAAATTTCTGAGACATCTCTAATCATTGTGGTTTGTCCCAGTATTCTGCATTCACCCTTTACCCCAACTCCTACTTGTTGTATACATAGTACTATGGTGATGAAATGAGAGGAGAGAGTAATGCAATATGGTATTTCTGTATAGATGTTAGGAAATATCAGGAAAGGAATAGGAATGACGAGAGGACTGGGGAAGAAAAGAACTTTAGCCAAAATCAAATGTAGGGAAGGATTTGAAGACAGACATGAAGCTTGAGCCTAATCTGCTAACTGAATTCCACGGGGAGGTGGTTGGTCTGTTGGGAAAAGATCAATGTATTAGTTTCCATTGGTGTTGTCCCAAATTATCACAGACTTGGTGACTTAAGACAACGGAAATGTATTCTCACAATTCTGGAAGCCAGAAGTTTTAAATCAAGGTGTGATTTAAAACTTGCTGTGCTCCCTACAAGGCTCTAGGGGAAATTCAGCCCCTGCCTCTTTCAGCTTCTGGTGGCTCATCAGCATTCCCTGTGACTCTATCTCTCCGTTCTCTGACTCCACCTGCAAATGTCCTTTTCCTCCCTGTGTCTTTGTCTTCTCTTGTGTCTCTTTTAAGGACACTTATCTTTGGATTTAGGGCCCACCTAGGTTGATCTCATCTCAAGATATTCAGATTCATTACATCTGCAAAGACACCTTTTCCAAATAAATTCACATTCACAGGTTTCAGGGATTAGGATATGAACACACCTATTTAGGGACAACCATTCAACTGACCACTGCTACTTTGCAGAAAGCATGTGTTAAATGGGAGGGAGGTGAGGGAAAGACGAGGAGAGGAAGCAGCAGGGCCAGATTTGCTTTCTGGACTGGCAAGAGAGCAAAGTTGAAGATGCAACAAAACAGCCCAAGCCTGTATGGAGACAAAAACTCAGAGTACAGGTTTGAGAGCTCCCATCTGAGAGTGGTTTCTTTGATGGGATGAAAACAAAAAAAAAAAAACCGAGAAGAATCCTCATAGGTAAAATATGGGAAGGTGGGCCTGCCCATGCCCTACAGTGTCTCTTTGCCCAGAGACAACCATACTGGCTCAGATAGAGAGATGAAAGGATCCACTAATGTATCATCAATAACCATACCCTGGGTGAGAATCCACTAAACCAGAGGGCTTCTCTGGAAAAAGCACTGGCTCAGGAATGGAGAGAGAATGGCATATGGACTACTTGGGAATTAGAAATAGCATGACACAATACTATGGAATTTATGAAGCATGCAAGCTCTGGAGGAAATAGCAAAGCATTGATACAACCATAATTGGTTGGTTTTTATTTTTACCATTTTCCTGATCAAAAGTACCCCCAAGTGTTTTTTTAATGGATGCCTTTCTTTTTGGTAAAAGTGCAAACGATCACATCAGCAGAGATATATGTTAGAAGCTGGGAGTCATAGCATCATGTGGTGCAGGACTAGAGCAGCTCAAGAATCAGTTGGAGCTCAAGTCCCAGACTCAGTTATGAGAATAGAGGATTTGAATCATGGGACTTACGATGATGTCAAGGAGCAAGGAATGGCATTAAATCTAAAAGGACTAGATACTTCTCATTAAAAAAGAAGCTTGGCATCTGGACAATTTAAGGCAGTTGTAGTATTCAGCAGAATGGTCACTGAGGTCAGAGTGAATCAGTCTCTAAAATGGAAGCATAATTCTGAAAATCAGTACTAAATCAAAGGACTTGTTAATCCCCATAAATCAAGATTTTCAGAACTTAATACAGGTCAAGATTTATGAGAAATTAAAAGTACTTTGGTTTAATATTAAGACATTAACACTATATAAATCTATTTTAACACTGTATCATTGAGATTATAAAATATAAAGATGTATTTGTTTATATACTAGTACAGATAGTACTATATATACTATGGGACAGTACATTATATTGTTATTTATTATTTTATATAATACAGTATATAGTAGTACAAAGGATTGAGAATAAATGGTACATGGAACCATAGTAGAGCAAAATTTCTACATTTTAACAGATTTAAGTTAATTAAGTTAACTTATATATAAGATTAAGTTAGATTGTGGTAAGTTTAAAGTACATATTGTAATCATTAGAGCAACCCAGTAAAAAATAACTTAAAGAAATAGTTTCTACAGTCAAAGGAATAAAAGTGTTTAACAGAAATAAGGTAATCAAAAAAACTAAAGGTTGACTACAACTAATAAATTAATTTAGCAAGGTCACAGAATATAAGATCAATATACAAAAATCAATTGTATTTTTATACTAGCCATCAACAATCCAAAATTAGTTAAAATTTGCAAAAAATCAAAGAAAATAAAATACTTAAAAATAAAGAAATTCAAGTCTTGTAAACTGAATACTACAAAATATTACTGAGAAGTTGAAGAAGATCTAAATAATGTTAAGGATCACAGATTGGAATAGTTACTATTATCAAGATGGCAACTGTCCCCAAATTGATTTAGAAATTCAAAATATTCTCTATAAAAATTCAGCTGGATTTTGTAAAACTTGACAAGCTGATTCTAAATTTTATATGGAAATGCAATAAATTTAAGCAGCTGAAATAATTTTGAAAAAGGACTATAAGACTTACATTATCTAATTCAAAACTTACTACCAAGCTATATTAACCATCAGAGTGTGGTATTGGCAAAGGATAGGCATACAGAGTAATGGAAGGGAACTGAGAGTTCAGAAATAAGTCCCCATATTTGTGGTCAATTGGTTTTCAACCATGGCACCCAACAAAATTCAACTGGGAAACAACGGTCTTTAAAAAAAAAAAAAAAATGTTGCTAGTACAATTGGATATTCCCATGCAAAAAAACAAAGACCTTACACTCTTACCTTACATCCTGCACAAAAATCAAATCAAAATGGTTCATAGACTTAAAGAGTTAAGACTCTAAACCATCAAGAAGCAAACATAGGATAAATCTTTGTGAACTTGTGTTTGGCAAAGATAGGACACCAAAAGTACACCCCGTAAAAGAAAAGCAATGATAAATTGGACTCCCTAAAAAGAAAAACCACTTCACTTAAGAACAGATCGCGAAGACATAGACCAATTTAAAATTTTCCAAGTCTATACATGGTAAAGAGGTTGTATCCAAAATACATAAAGAACACCAATAACTAAATAAAAAGATAATCCAACTTAAGAAATGGACAGAAGACTTCAATAGATATTTCACCAAAGAAATAGGATAGAGATGTGAATGGCTAACAAGCACCTAAGGAGGAGCTGAACCTCATTAGTTATTAAGGAAATACACAAAACACTACAATGAGACACTCCTATACACCCAGTAAAAATGCTATAATTTTTTAAAAATTTAACCAAGAGTCAGTGATGGTATGGAAGAACTGGAACTGAAATCCTCATGCATTGGTGGTGAGGATGTCAAATTTCCCACCATGGAAAATAGTCTGATTGCTTCTAAAAAGTGAAGCACAAATTTACTATATGACCAAGGAATTCCACTCTTAGGTATGAAAACATATGGCTACGTAAAGACATGTACATGAATGTTCATAACATTCATAACAACCAAACCCAGAAACTTATCCAAAGATGCATCAAATGGCAAGTGGATAAACAAAATGTGTTGTATTTATATAATTCTATTCAGCAATTATGAGAATGAACTACTGATACATGAACATGAGTCATCCTCAAAAACATTACACTAAGGAAAAGAAGCTAGACAAAAAGGCTGTGTATTATACAATTCTGTTTATGACAAGTCTAGAAAGGCAAATTTATGGAGACAAAATCAGACCAAAGGTTACTTGGGTCTGGTAGTGAAAACAGGGATTGACTGCTAATAGGCACAAGGAAATTTTTTGATATTATAGGAAGGTTCTAAAACTGAATTTTTGTTATTGTTGTACAATTCTATATTTTTATTAAAATCATGGAGTTATATATTTGTTTTGGGTGAATATTATGGTATGTAATTTATACCTCATAAATCTGTTAAGACAGAAAATAAAGTGCCATGCCATGATGTAGAATAAATCTAACACTAAAAACAAGCCAACAACAACATGATTTTTCTGAGAGGTTTTGGTATCTTTAAGGACCCGATTTCTACTTCCAATCAGAAGCAAAGATTGGGAGTCTGAACACAGAATTTAGTACAAGCCATAGTAGACAGATGTCAGAGAAGAGGTCTGGAAAGTTTCTAAGAGGAGTTGCAAGAAAGAATCAGAAAGAACGATGAGTTTAGTTGCTGTGGGGTTGTCCAGAAGAGTCTGCTTCATCTATCACATGGCTGACATAGTAGAATCCCTAACTAGGTTGAGGGAGGATCCAAGGGCATCCCAAAGAAGTTCCACACAGGGCCCACACTGGATCTGCACTAGTGTGGAAGGATGGCAGACCAGCAATGGCAGAAAAACAATGGCCAAGGGTGGTGCTAGATGCAGCCTCATAGTCACCCCCATTATGGAATGAGTCAACAAAGCAGCCAAGGATCATCAGGGTCTCCACAGCACATGGGAGGTCACAGAGCACTGAGCTGGATACTGAGGCAGTGCAAAGTTTGCAGTCATGGATACTGGAATGCTCCCAAGGCCCAGACAGGATAGCTTTTAGACATAGCAGGTAGGCAAGGAACAACTCAGAGGAGAGTAACAAGAACCTGGTGGAGGGCATGAAGACCACCTCTGATAAGGAGTTGTTATTTTCAACTAGCTAAATATTTATCCAAACTCCTCTTTGAGAAATGGATTAATTACCTTAGAATACCAAGTTATGGGCTTTCTACTGCACTTAGTGGGACTAGGGACTTTAGAACCAGAGGAGGACAGCCAATAAAAATTCCTTTTTCTGACCACTGATGAACATTCCCAAGATGTAAAAGGTTCCCAGTGAGCTGAAGAACTAATGCTGGTCACCTTTGACCTCAGGCTTTGATCTGCTGGGAAGAACATCCTTTGCCCCCCCAAGAGCCAGCCCTTCTGGGTTTAAAGCGGCCTCAACGTATCAGATTAGGAAGTCCCTTTGTCTCTATCAGGGTCTGAGCAGATGGACAAGGCGCCCCAGAAACAATGGCTGGGGCAGGATCTTCTTGTCACTGGAATCTTACCACTTTTGGCCTCAGTCTAAACCCGTAGTTACAGGAGGCCCTGCCCGGGTGTTGAAATGGTTTGATTCTGCAGCAAGCACAATGAGTCACTAGATCCCAAAAGTGTTCTTTGGTTTATGCCCCAGGTGTTTTCTAGGTTCATTTACAGATCAATTAACCATTTGTAACTCTTTAAGTGACATTTTGAAGTGAGAGATCATTAAACAAAACCAATTGGAAGCAGAGTCATTCCATTTCCCCCGCTAGTCAGATTGGATTGTCTGTATAAACCACTGTCGTGTTCCACATCCGGAAGGGGATTTGCCATTCCACAGCTAACATTATTTAGGCCTAGTGCTCGCTCACTCAACAGCATGGCACATTATTTACAGCAATAAGGTTGTTTGTTATAAAAGTTGTCTTGTGGGGGAAGGGGAGAAAGGATATTTGGATTCCTAATGTTTTTGGCTTAGGGCTTCTTCTTTTAACTGAGTAGGAGTGAGTTATTTAATATTAAGTGTAGGTAAATGAAAAAAACATATCCCTTTCAGGACATGATTTTAATTTCCCTGTAATCATTCTTAATTGTTAACTATCTTCTGAAATTCAAAAGGCTGTCATGTGGAGGAGGGAAGACATTTGGGAACGTTGTTACATAGGACAGAAACAGGACCAAGGAGAACTGGCAACAGGCAGGCTGGGGACATTGTAAAGAAGGACCCATTGCCAATGTGGGTTGCTCAACAACCCATCAGGCTGCCCACCTAGAGATCTGGTGATCTCATTGTCAATGGATGTACTCAAATTGTGGCCACAGAACCAGATGGCAGTACATGATAGAGGAAATAGAGTATTTACTTCTCTGAATGGTAGTTGCATTCCATGGGCTCTTCAGGTGGTAAGAAACTAAATCGTGCTTAGATGACTTGGGTTCATTCTTCTGGCATGTTCAATATCCCTTCTCCCTTCTGATAATAGCATGTTATGCTTCAAGTGAGATAGACCCCATTCCCAGGCTCCTAGTAAGGGCATGTGACCCAGTCAATAAGAGTTTCACTGCCCAAGTTACAGTGATTGACTCAGGATAGTCATGTGCCCCCAATCATTCAATCATACTCAATCCTGGAACTTCTATTAGAAAACAAATTCTTCCTTCCAGACTTGTGGCTCCTTAAGCCCTAAAACCACCTAGGGGTATTTCAAGGAAAAGACCTGCTTGAAAATAAACTGGATGATAATTAGGGAAATCATCTTCTCTAGTGGCCTCCCTCAGCAGGTGGTATCTGCTTTTTCCCATTCTGGTGCTTTACCCACCATTTTGTAGTGACTCAGCTACTGGGTCTCTGCTTCTATTGTTTCCAGGATTATAGACTAAGTGCAAACCTCCTATTCAAATTTTTTAAAAAATTTTCTTATGTTTATTTATTCTTGAGAAACAGAACACCAGTAAGGGAGGGGCACAGAGAGAGGAGACACAGAATCTGAAGCAGGCTCCAGGCTCTGAGCTGTCAGCACAGAGCCCAACATGGGCTGAAACCCACGCACCATGAGATCATGACCTGAGCCAAAGTCAGATGCCCAACCAACTGAGCCACCCAGGAACCCCTCAAATTCTTTAAGAGAAGAACCTGACCTCACCAACCAGTCACCATCCATGTGATACACCCAAGTAAACTTTGGCTCTTAAACTCGACCACCATGAAAAGCCATCTTTATGTCAGGGACTGTTATAAACTGAATATTTGTGCCCCTCCCCCGCGGTCCAGTTCATATGTTGAAGCCTTGACCAGCAATGTGATAGTATTTGGAGGTGGGGCCTCTGGGAGATAATTGGGTTTAGATGAGGTCATGTGGGTGGGGCTCCCATGATAGGATTTGTGTCCTTATAAGAAGAGACCAGAGCTTCAAACTTTTTTAAAAAAAAATTTTTTTTTAACGTTTATTTATTCTTGAGACAGAGAGAGACAGAGCATGAATGGGGGAGGGACAGAGAGAGAGGGAGGGAGACACAGAATCCGAAGCAGGCTCCAGGCTCTGAGCCATCAGCCCAGAGCCCGACGTGGGGCTCAAACTCACGGACCGTGAGATCATGACCTGAGCTGAAGTCGGCCGCTTAACCGACTGAGCCACCCAGGTGCCCCAAACTTTTTTAATGTAAAGATATTGTAGACATGGAAGCTGTCTTCAGAATGTGGCTCTAGGCACGAACCAGCTCCCCCCCCCCCACCACCAGTTGTCAATGTTCTTTCCAATTCCAGTTTTCTAGAATCCTTTTTTCTATTGTTTGAATTGTTGTTTGAATTTTTATTAGCGTTGTGATGTTTCCCCTAAGGATTGATAAAGCAAGTTGCCTAAAGCATTCTGCTCTTTCCCTCACCTATTACCCAGTATTTGTTCCACTAAGAACTTAGGAGTTTTTCACAAGGAGAAGGTGATTAAAAACAAAACCATAGAGGCTGCTTTTAGGCAATAGGTTTGAGCAATGGAAACTTGAGCAAGCCAACAGGGCCCACAGTGACCACGGAGCTGACACAAACAGGCTCATTAAACGACCCACTTTGAAATATCCATAGGCCCTAATGGGCCATTTACAACCAGGCACAGTTCCTAAGATTACCAAAAAAGGGAAAATTCCATACAATCCCATACTTCCTCATTCCATCCTACAATTACAGCCCCACCACCACCTTGAGGCAGACAGTCTCTCCTTTACTGTCCTGCTCACTGCTCCCTTGCAGTGTATTCAGTAAACTTTTATCGCTTTTGTTCTACGTTGGGTGAATTCTTTCACTGCCTCTGCTGCTGGCCCCAAGCTATAGGGACGCCCCAGGCTTGTCTGATGTAACATGGTGACTCAGTCCGGTCCCAGCAGGAAAAAAGATGGCACAGTCATGGGTCATCTAAAGAGAGTTTGTAACAGAGACAATTGACAAGACAAAACAGGAATATCCCTTAAGATAAGTATATCCCTAAACCGCAGTGCCTCAGGCCTTGTAACAGGTGGGTCCATTACCACTCCTAAGTCTGAAGGGCTGATTGGAAGAAGTCATTACCAGAACCCAGAGACAGAGTGGGCTGACAGAACCTGTGAACCTCATCTGAAGGAAATAGCCAGTTCACGGGAATAAATATAGCCCTGCCCTCTATCTCCTGCCAATTGGCTGAAACCAACTAGAAGCCGGAAGCCCCGGGAACCTCCTACAAGTACAAAACACAGCAGAAAAGGGTAGGGGTGGGTCTGGAGGGGTAAATGGAAACTATTCAATACACATAGGGGAAAAAGTACTTAAGCTACGTTTTCCTTTATGCGGGCTAAAATAGTTCAACCCATCACGGTCTACTGAGAAGTCTTATCCCAGTAGGCTGACCCAGTACTGCTTTTGGCATAAAGCAGAGGACAATGCCCTCCCAGGGAGCTTCCACTCACACTGGTGGGCTAGCTTGCCCAGCCGTAGAGGCTCATGAAAGGAGAAACCACACACTTCATTAACAGCACAGCGACCCTGGAGGAGACAACAGTCTCGAGTGATCTGCTCAAAGTGACACCAGTCACAAAGGCTGGCCACGTCATTCTCAAGGCATTTTCTAAGAGGTAGGTGAATAGAACACTTCCATTCATTCTGTCAAATACCTCATTTTAATTACAATGTGGAGAAATATTATGGTTAAAAAGTAGGAAGTGAAAAATATTATAGAAAAGAAAGGTCAGGTTTCCAGAAGTATTATCTTGCATTTCACATTCAAACAGGAAGACCATATGTACTGAAAACGTAACACTTTTTCATTTTTTAATTTAAAATTAATCCACTAAACCCTAAAAACACAAATAAATGCACTAAAATTTATTCACTCAGCAATCAAACTGGGACTGCATTTTTCCCCCCTTTTTCTAGGGAGGATCTAATATGGGAGAGAAATCACATTGATTCTCCCATCTATTAAACAAATATTTACTGAACATTTACCACACTCTGGGCACTGATGTAGGTACTGAGAACAGAAAGAATGGCCTAAGGTAAACAAGGCCCATCCTTCCCTTAATCAGCTTAAACTCTAGTAAGATGGACATACACAGGGTCCCCTGGGTGGCTCACAATATTGAGCTTAGGACTTGATTTTGGCCCAGGTCATAATCCCAGGATCATGGGATTGAGCCCTGTGTCAGGTTCTGTGCTGAGTGTGGAGCCTGCCTGAGATTCTCCTTCTGCCCCTCTCCCCCTCTCATGCACACTCTCTTAAAAAAAAAAAAAAAAAAAAAAGATGGACACAGAAACAGCTAACCACAACCCAGGGCAGAATGAAATACATGCTAAAAACAGTTCAGTGGCTTTGGTGGGAGGAAATGCCAAGCAGAAATTCATGCTGACGAAAGGGAAATCACAGAAAGCTGATAGAGGGGACGATGCTAGCTCTGGGCTTTAAACGATGAGCAGGGGCACCTGGGTGGCTCAGTTGGTTGATAGTCTGACTTCAGCTCAGGTCTTGATCTCAAGGTTCGTGAGCTTGAGCCCCACGTGACGCTCACTGCTAGCAGTGCTGAGTCCGCTTCGGATCCTCTGTCCCCCTGTTCCTCTGTCCCTCCCCTGTCATGCTCTCTCTTAAAAAAAATTTAAACAGTGAGCAGGATAATGTTAGAGGGCACAGTGGCCCATTCTTAGATACCTCAAGTCAGGGTCAAGCTTGAACAGATGTATAAAGTGTTGGGTAAATGGGTACCAAAGGGGGCAGTGTGACATAGCCGCATGCGGGAGGAGGTGACACAGGGTGTCAGGGGGAGGTGGAGCAGGACAGAGGTGTGGAGTCAAACCACAGAGAATCTTACATACCAGCTTACTTTACTCAGCAGGTAATAGGAGGTCTAATGGGGGCCATATCTGGTTAGGATGAACGTTACATATATTTTTTGTGGTTGTATCTTGAGCAACATGGTCTGTAACAGCTCTTGTTGCCTCCTGTCTGTGCCCAATTTGCTTCCCTGACAGTAAAATCTGTAGTGCATTCATCCCTTACGTGCCACGTTAAATCACTGCAACCAAAATGATATTAATGGCCTCAAACTGTAAATAAGATCTGGCTCAGAGCACCCCCATGGATAATGGAAGTAGTTCAATACCAACCAGACGAAGGAGCTAGAATGAAAGTGGTTTGTTGGAACAAAGTAGCCTATAAATAGTCATACTGGGGCAGATAGGCCACGTTGCTAAAAGGCCCTCCAACTAATCGGCTGAATGTTCCATAAATCAGTATGAATGTGGGGCTGGGGGGGGGGGGATGCTGCGTGTCACCCACACAGTCAGCTCTGCAGGGGAAGGAGAGGGAGGCTGCTAATTAATCTTCACATTCTGCCATTGTAGCTCACTGCAGTTTCCTTTTCTACCAGGGCAATTGGTATTAAAAATAAAGAAAAAGCCAGTGTGTTTCCTTTATAGGCTAGATTACCTAACCCCAAAGGCCAAATGGGAAACGCTTTGGATTGTGATGTTAAAGAACACTAGAAGATGGACAGGAGGTGGTGGGAAATCCTACCAACCATTGCAAAGTTACCTGTGATACAGAAAGGAAGCCAAAGCCCCCAGCTGGGCTCTTAGCAACTAATACTTCACCTGCCTTAAGGCTCCGTTAAGAAAACGGAGCTAAATGAAAGGTCACATTTTCAGTGGTGAGCCTCTGTAACTAAATATCAAATATTGGGTCGCCCTTGTGCAGGGTTCACACGGAGACTTCACATAAGCCTGCGGAGATAGCAAATAGCCCTTGAGGAGTACTTTCGCTCTGCAAACACTGCAGACACCTGAGCAGCAGTGAAGACAACTCTGGGAGCCTGCTTTGCCTTAGTGTGGGTGAGCCAAGTGGCGTCCACATGTGGGCATTCTCTGCTGCCCCAGGAAAATGCTTTCCTGGGGGGGGGGGTCCGATCGTTTGGCAAGGGATCTGCACAATGTTAACAGCCCCATCCCTGCCGCCAGAGCCTGACCTGGAGGAGAGGTCAGCGTGTCCCAGCTCCCGGCTGACAGACATGCGGTCCTGCTGCAAGCGGGTAGTGGAAAAAGGCCTTCCCTGGCCAGAATATTCCAAATAAGTTGTCACATAAACTGCCTTTAGCCCCTCCTCGCTTTTTTTTTTTTAATATTTTAGGTTTTTTCGGAGTAACGCAGTGATCTGTCGAACCTCTTTATACATCTGGCTGCAAAAATATCAGAAGTTTACTAGATGCATCATATCTTTACGCATTAATGTTCAGAGGGAAGGAAAAATGGAAATGCGCCTGGCTTTTGTCTTTTTTTTTTAAAGAGGCCTCAGTTTCCCCTCATGTTTTTTTTTAAATGTTATTTTTGAGAGAGAAAGAGAGATAACATAAACAGGGGAGGTGCAGAGAGGGAGGGGGACAGAGGATCTGAAGCAGGCTCTGTGCTGACAGCAGAGAGCCCGGTGCAGGACTCGAACTCATGAACCACAAGATCATGACCTGACGTGAAGTCCAACACTCAACCAGCTAGGCCACCCAGGCACCCCTGAAGTCAGACACTTAGCCACCTGAGCAATCCAGGCACCTCTCCCCTTACGGCTTATTGATGGAAGGCATCACCTGCTCATACCTAAACCAATCACACGACCAGGAGCACGAGCCTCCATGTTTGGCTTGAACCAGTGGTTCGAACTCGAGAGGGTGTTAGAATCATGTAGAAGCCTTGCTAAGAAACGCACAATCCTGTCCTTTTCCAGGATTTCTGGTTCAGTAGGTCTGGAATGGGGTCTGAGGATTTGTATTTCTAACAAGTTCCAAGATTGAGGTTAATGCTGCCGGTCTACATGGGGAGAATACAACTCAGACGAGTGAACTTTCACCCGGTGCCTTCCTGTGGGGAGGAAAAGTGACCAAATCAGGTTCCCTCAGCAAGGAAAAGGGTGGGCATGTTGCTGTTGAATGGTGACCAAAGTCTTCTGAATCAGAAGCCAGCTGCTAACACCTGAACCGCTTCACAAAGAGGCATCTTTTAAGGTGTAGGTTGATTCTGGCTCCTGGCTCACCTGGTTAATAGCACTCAGTGCCTACTCCCAACAAGCCCAGGGCCAGAACTGAGGCAGAGCTAATGCCAGAGATGGCCAATGGCCCACAGCACAGGATGGAGCCCAGGGGAGCCCGTGGAGAGGGTACAGTTACCAAAGCATCAGTTCTGCGTCCAGCTTCTTCAGGAAAGTAGCTCTACTTTGAGATCACATGATAAAAACAAAATAAAACAATCAAATGATGATCTTAAACTGGTCCCTTAAACTGAAATACGCCAGACTTCATAAACAAGCCTGGCACACCAGCCTGCCTTTGAAGTGTCTTCTGTGTGTGTTCAGTAACACCCAAGTATTTTTTTTTTTTTTTAATTTTTTTTTTTTTTTTAGTTTTTTTTTTCAACGTTTTTTATTTATTTTTGGGACAGAGAGAGACAGAGCATGAACGGGGGAGGGGCAGAGAGAGAGGGAGACACAGAATGGGAAACAGGCTCCAGGCTCTGAGCCATCAGCCCAGAGCCCGACGCGGGGCTCGAACTCACGGACCGCGAGATCGTGACCTGGCTGAAGTCGGACGCTTAACCGACTGCGCCACCCAGGCGCCCCAACACCCAAGTATTTAATTACAGCTACGTTGTAAGCCAGGCCAAATATTACTGCTCCATCAGTGCTCTGCGAGAACACAAACCATTTAATAATCTGTTAATTTGACCCTTTCTCGGCCACTCCTCACAAGCGAAGGCTTGCTCTCCGAACAGTTTTGATTTTCATTAGCTTAGGGTTTAGGCTGTGTTAGGAAGGAATACCTAGGGTTGTTTAACAGAATTCAGACGTGAGGTGACTAATGGGTGAGCTCGTTCAGATAACCCAGTAGGCAGGACATAAGTGATGGGAAACTGTTGATTCTCTTTTGCCCCAAGAGTCTTTCCTAAGTACTTTGGGGATTAGGATGGGAAGCATTATAAGTAATGCATCTTGGGCACTCAGCTTTCCACAGCCACCTTATCTCCAGGGCCCGGGGTATTTTTTTCCCATATATTTGAAGTGAGCCAAGAGGCACTTCTAATCTATTTGCCATTTCTAGAGAATACTTTAAAGGTGGTCTCAGTAACTCTGTATATTGAAGGAAGAGAAAAATATTTGGTATACCATACTAATACTGACTTTCAACGAAAGATGTCAGCTGCTTGAAATAAAGGGCTGTCAAAGACAAATCCATTAGCTGTGCATTTCTCCTTTAGATTTAGGCAGAATTTGAAACACCAAAAGAATGGGCAACGAAAGAATAAAAGTGTTGGCTCATACAATATACACAGTATTGCTCTGTTTTCCACCCAGCGGGAAAGCAAGGGTTTTAGTTCTGGTATGAATAATATTCAACATCGTTGCATTGCCAGGAGACAGATCCACATGTACATGGCTCTCTGCCTGGGCACATGTGTCCCTCTTACGAGATGTTGAAGCAGTGTCTCAGGCAAGTGTCCTTGGCTGTAGGACTCCATGATGCCTTCCATCAGGGAAAGCCAGGTGCTTCTCATCTGCCAGGCCAAGTGTGTAAGAACTTTCCATTTCTTGGGAGTCATCACAGCTCAGTAAAAAGGCCCAACTCATCAGCAATGAGGAAACGAGAATTGTCATCAGAGTGGACCAGGGCAGAGGGAGCAGCCTTCTAAAGAAGGCCATGTGACAAATACAAGCTCTGGGTCTCCAACACTCCAACACAGCTTGGACTCAACACAGGTTTTGATACTTAGCGTGGTTTTACCTACAATAGGTCAGGCAAACTATAAATTTTTATAGACAGCTTTGGAAGTATAGTTAGCAGCCTAAATTTCAATTTCATAGAATATCTAATCTCAAGGAGCACATCTATGGAAATGTGAGGCTCCTTCTTGATGTTTGACCATAGGTTTATATTTTAGAACGTATGAACAGATTTACTTTTTCTGTCTGTATAAATATTTCCACTGAATATGTAGGAATCCCATTACCAGATCATCCTCTGAGGCCACCTATACATAGGGAGGAACTCCTCCCAGGCCCAGACCCAGGAATGTGGCCAGATGGACAAAAACTATCAGTTCTCCTGGGAATGCTGACAGGTACTCTAGCCAGGGGCAAACATGTTTCCGTATCTCTGCCAGCATTGTGATATATGCCCAAACATTTAATACAATTGCTGTATTCTTAGAACATCCTCCCTCCCTCCCTCCTTCCCTTTCTCTTCCAAAGCATTTAAGACGACAGCAGAACATACTACCTCAACTTAGAGATGCAAATCACAAATGCAAATTAGAGGGCATGTCACCACCCCGATTCGGTCTGAGCTTTATCATTTTCCAACACATAAACTCAATCACTTATAGTTGGAAGAAGGGACAAACCTTAAAGAAAACGTGAAAATGCATCAAATGTCATTAAGAATGCTTTATTCAAATGCATCCATAAGGCAAAAGTTGAATACCATTTAAGTAACTGTGTTTTAGAGCAGGCAACTGTTCCCTTGTGTGCCCCTGTTTGAGTTGGAGGTCTGAGTCTAGGAAATGAGCCTGGACTTGAAGGGGGAAACCAGCTTCACCTCTGAGCAGTCCGGGAAGGCCATGTGAGGTCCTGGGAGTTAGAGCAAGGCAGCAAATACAGGTAGGGGGCTGAAGAAAGAGCTAGAACCACTCAGACGGAAGCCAAGAGGCAGCTGTTGTGCTACCGAAAAAGTAGAGAACAGAGCACCAGGAAACTAACCAGGTCAAACCAAGAGAGAGCAGAGAAATGTGAGCCCAGAAGCAGGGAGGGCCACGCAGTGTCCAGCAGCCCACAAGCCTGTATGAATATGGTCCTACGCCTCCTTCGAGGCTGCTGTGGCCAGTTTCAAAAGCAATCCTTCCCTTAACATGCTTCAAAGCCTCTAATTCAAACCCGCTTCAAAGCTAAAAAGCGGGTTGCATTTTATGGACTATGAATCTTAGAATTAATCATGTTTCTCACTCTTCTGGGTCACCAAGAAGCTCAAAGTTTGTTTTTCTCGTGTAAGTACAGAGAACTTTTTGTTGTACATTTCTCCATACTAACTTTAGCCCTAGTGTTTTTTTAAATGTTTGTTCTGAATAATCCAGTGAAGAAATGGGCAGAAAACATGAATAGACACTTCTCTAGAGAAGACATCCAGATGGCCAACAGGCACATGGAAAGATGCTCAATGTTGCTCCTCATCAGAGAAATACAAATCAAAGCCACACTCAGATATCACCTCACGCCAATCAGAGTGGCCAAAATGAACAAATCAGGAGACTATAGATGCTGGCGAGGATGTGGAGAAACGGGAACCCTCTTGCACTGTTGGTGGGAATGCGAACTGGTGCAGCCACTCTGGAAAACAGTGTGGAGGTTCCTCAGAAAATTAAAAATAGACCTACCCTATGACCCAGCAGTAGCGCTGCTAGGAATTTACCCAAGGGATACAGGAGTACTGATGCATAGGGGCACTTGTACCCCGATGTTTATAGCAGCACTCTCAACAATAGCCAAATTATGGAAAGAGCCTAAATGTCTATCAACTGATGAATGGGTAAAGAAATTGTGTTTTACATACACAATGGAGTACTACGTGGCAATGAGAAAGAATGAAATATGGCCCTTTGTAGCAACATGGATGGAACTGGAGAGTGTGATGCTAAGTGAAATAAGTCATACAGAGAAAGACAGATACCGTATGTTTTCACTCTTATGTGGATCCTGAGAAACTTAACAGAAGCCCATGGGGAGAGGCAGGAAAAAAAAAAAAAGGTTAGAGAGGGAGGGAACCAAAACACAAGAGACTCTTAAAAACTGAGAACAAACTGAGGGTTGATGGGGGGTGGGTGATGGGTATTGAGGAGGGCACCTTTTGGGATGAGCACTGGGTGTTGGATGGAAACCAATTTGAAAATAAATTTCATATTAAAAAAAAATAAAGTTGTTCTGACTCTAAAAAAAAAAAAAGATGTTTGTTTTGAGAGAGAGCATGCACACATGAGCAGGAGGGGAGAGAGACACGGGGGGGGGGGGGGAGAGAGAGTGTCGGGGGGGGGGAGAGACGGGCGAGAGAGCGAGAGAGAGAGCGAGCGAGAGAGCGAGCGAGCGAGCGAGACGGGGCGAGAGAGAGCGAGAGAGCGAGAGCGAGCGCGACGGGGCGAGAGAGAGCGAGAGAGCGAGAGCGAGCGCGACGGGGCGAGAGAGAGCGAGAGAGCGAGAGCGAGCGCGACGGGGCGAGAGAGCGAGAGAGAGAGCGAGCGAGCGAGACGGGGCGAGAGAGAGCGAGAGAGCGAGAGCGAGCGAGACGGGGCGAGAGAGCGCGAGAGAGCGAGAGCGAGCGAGACGGGGCGAGAGAGCGCGAGAGAGCGAGAGAGCGAGCGAGACGGGGCGAGACGGGGCGAGAGAGCGAGAGAGCGAGAGAGCGAGAGAGCGAGAGAGCGAGAGAGCGAGAGAGCGAGAGAGCGAGAGAGCGAGAGAGCGCGACGGGGCGAGAGAGAGAGAGAGAGCGAGCGAGCGAGCGAGCGCGACGGGGCGAGAGAGAGAGAGAGCGAGAGAGCGAGAGGGCGAGCGAGCGAGCGCGCGAGCGCGACGGGGCGAGCGAGAGAGGGCGAGCGAGCGAGCGCGCGAGCGCGACGGGGCGAGCGAGCGAGCGCGGGCGAGCGCGACGGGGCGAGCGAGCGAGCGCGGGCGAGCGCGCGAGCGGGGGCGAGCGCGACGGGGCGAGCGCGCGAGCGGGGGCGAGCGCGACGGGGCGAGCGCGCGAGCGGGGGCGAGCGCGACGGGGCGAGCGCGCGAGCGGGGGCGAGCGCGACGGGGCGAGCGCGCGAGCGGGGGCGAGCGCGACGGGGCGAGCGAGCGAGCGGGGGCGAGCGCGACGGGGCGAGCGCGCGAGCGGGGGCGAGCGCGACGGGGCGAGCGGGGGCGAGCGAGCGGGGGCGAGCGGGGGCGAGCGAGCGGGGGCGAGCGGGGGCGAGCGAGCGGGGGCGAGCGGGGGCGAGCGAGCGAGGGCGAGCGGGGGCGAGCGAGCGAGGGCGAGCGCGACGGGGCGAGCGAGCGAGGGCGGGCGAGCGAGCGAGCGAGGGCGAGCGCGACGGGGCGAGCGAGAGAGGGCGGGCGAGAGAGCGAGCGAGGGCGAGCGTGACGGGGCGAGCGAGAGAGGGCGAGCGAGCTAGACGGGAGAGAGATTGATTCCCAAGCAGGCTCCACACTGTCAGTGCACAGCCCGACACAGGGCTTGAACCCACCAACTGTGAGATTATGACCTGAGCTGAGATCAAGAGTAGGATGCTTAACTTACTGAGCCACCCAGATGCCCCCCTAGTGTTAATCCTGGTCCTGTTCGTATTAACCTTTCACTCCACCCAGGATCCTTTGTAGATTTCTGCTAATTACCTTAAATACTAGTAATAGGCACAATTAGGCAATTGAGCATATTCACTTTCACATGATTTGCACTGTACAACTTTGGCATAGGACCATTGCTTGGAATTCAGAACATATTTTACCACAGAAATCACTTAAAGACTATCTCACTTAATGTACTCTCACTTAAATGTACATTGTAAGCATATTCAAGTGGTCTCTTTGCTGGTCATGTCCCCTAGCATCCAGCTTTTAAGTGGCACCTAGCAAGTCACTCGTTAGTAATCCAAACTCTTCAACGAAATGGGTTTCTAAATTCGAGTTTCTATTTTTCATAAATACCCCCCTATGAGCACCTTACAACTTTTTGGTTATGCATCAAAGAGTGATGTGAAATAAAGGAGATTCAAGAGAAGCCCGTGCAGGCAAAATTTTTAAATGAACAGGGATTCCTCATACACGCACAAAACTACTTCTCAGTTTCTAGCAAGATAACTGAAGTTTGAAGGAATATTCTGGTTATAGCACCTGAGGCATTATCCTATAGACTGCTTGGGTGTTGAGAGAGGTCTGTGACATCTGTCATCCGTTCATCCGCAGAGTGTTGGCAGAGTGTTTTGGCTGATCTAGCTGAGAGGGCAGACGTGCTCTCTTCTCTCACCCCCCGAGGCCACCCATTCGGGGCAGAGGGCCCTCCTTCTGGGTCCCAGACCAGGATGGTGGCCCAACGGTCAAAACCATCAGCTCTCCCGGGAGTACTGACAGCTGCTCTATCCAGGGGTAAAAAAGAGAATGGCGTCTCACTGACACGAAGTACGCCTCATCCACATGCCACACCACACACGCGGGAACACCACACTTTGCAGAGTGGTTACACAAAAACCTTGTTGAACAAGTAAATGGTATTAGCTGGAACCCTGGGATCTGGGAGCAAAGATCCATATGGCACACAACAGAGGGAAGAGGAGAAAATGAAATCCCTTTTCCTAAAAAGCTGGCTTTGGGCAAATTTATAAAATAGGCTTTGAGACAGACCTGACTTGGATCTAAACTCCACCACTTACAAGCTCTTTGAATGTGCTCTTTTTCTCTGTTGAAAAGAGAACTGCCCCTGTGGTGTCATAGGGCCAACCACCCTGGTACACTGGATTCCTTCCTCTCTTCCCTTCTCCAAGTGTTTGATCTTGCCCTCTTCTACACTGGCCGTTTCTCCCTCCAAACTGGATCGTTCCCGACAGCATTCAAAGATGCTACAGAAACCGCGGTTTAAAAAACAAAAACAAAAACAAAAACGAAAACAAAAAACAGACAAAGGATCTCCCAGACCCCACATCCCTCCAGTCACCATGTTATTCACTCACACATAATAGAAATCCTCTCAAAGTTCTCAACCTGATCAAACTCCCTCCTGGCTTCACTCTGACAGCTTTTGTCAAGGGCATCAATGATCTGCGTTTGGCTGAATCCAGTGGTCCATTTTCAGCTCATCCTACTGAGATCTTACTAACGCGGATTCCCCCAAAGGGTTGTGTTCCCCATTCCGTAGTGTGGAGCCACTGCTGAGAGACGCCTGCCGAACTAGACGTTCCCAGGGACTCTTACCACCCCCATAACCACGTGTGGCCATGGCATTAGTTCTTGCCAATGGACACGGATCAGCTCACACTACATCCTACAGAGCCTAGTAAGGAGTTTAGATTTTCTTCTAAGATTGATAGGAAGTCATTCGACTGTTTTTAGCAAGGTGTTCTTTCTCCTTGAACCTGCAAAGCTCCTTCCTGGACAGGTCCTGTGCATTCACTCTTCCTTATTCCCTCTTATCATAGACCTTTACATGGCCAGCTACTTCTTATTCTTAGCATTCCAGGTCTCTGTCAAAGACATCGTCACTAACTTACCAACTCCAATAGCATACCTTCCATCACCTCTCACTCTAGTTTTCTCCATAACATTTATCATTGCCTGCCATTATTAGATTCACTTATTTTCAGACTCCATGGTACATCAGCATCACCTGGGCACTTGCTAAAATTACAGATTTCTGTCCCTAAGCCCCCGGAACTCAGGAGGTCCGGGAAGGTGCCCAGTAATTTGAATTTAACCAGATGACTGACCCGCAGCTAGGCTCCTCAGATATGCACATGAACTCCTGGTCCAGTCAAAACGTGCTGCCCTCCACGCTCAACCCCCAGGATTCAAATGACTCATTTTCGAAGAGGAGGGATCTCTGTTAAGGGAGGACTTTTAGCACATGGGACTTCACCTGGTTTAAGTAGAGGGAAAGAGCCATCTGGCTGGGCAGCTTGTTTCTCTAGAACATTTCTGAATTATTCCAACTGCACAAATCCTGTTCCTAAAGCCCTAAAGTCATTGTGTAACTTTGAGTAGGTCACTTCACCTCAGTGAGCTTCCGTCATCACTTCTATAAAACCAGATGATCTGGAACTATATATCAGCTTTGACCCCGCTCAACCACAGGGAGTCTTAACTACAGACACTCATTCTAGATTGTTTATACTTTTAAGCAAGAACACACAATAAGAGGCAAATGTTGTGAAACAGAGGTGTTTGTTACAAAAGGGAAATGTCACTATAGGCTCTCAGAACTATGTAACAACTTCCCCCTGGCACCGAATCGCCAGTTAAATAAAAGTATTTTCAAAAGCCAAGTACTGTATAAGTACCAGGGAGTTCTGAACATTTGACCATATATTTCTGTGCTTGCAAATCCTAAGAACCTGGGCATTTATCACTGTAGCATAAAAAGGATATAGAACAGAGCCACCCCAAACAGAAGAAATTAAAGCAGAAATGCTCCATTGCAATTAGTAAACTTGACAAACCCTTAAAACTCGAACTGCAAAGTGGAGAGGAACAGGCTACCATTGTTTTATCGATTACAGCTTGACAAGTTGTACAATTTTTGTTAAGGCATTCAAGGGAGAGAAATTAAGAGGGGGAAAAAAAGTCTCCTCAGGAGGACAGCATCAAGACAATGTAGGTGGGGGAAATTAAAGAAATGGCCACGACCTCATTTAATCCGAAAGTATTTGTTAGGCCAAGTACTATGCTGGGAACTAGAGATATCAAAGTTAGAAAAAAATCCCTGTCCTCAGGGCCGACAATAGCAATATTATAAACAGACAATAGCAATACAGTCAGTGGAGACACAAGGGAGTCTATGTCCACTCTGCTGGGGGGAGGCCAGAGAGATTCTCCCACAGAAGCTTCCCTCAACTGGGCCTTCAAAGATGAGTAAGAGTTTGCCAGGAGTATGGGGGGGGGGTGGCGGGGAAGCCCACCAGGTGCAGAAAATAACATAGGAAAACACTAATTGGGTTATTATATTCGTATGTTTCTCTCAGCCATTGGGATCAGCCCTGGATGCTGATAGCTTTGGGAGTTACTATGGCCAAGAGAGAGCAACAGAAGTAGTGGTGTGCCAGTTTCAGCCCTAGACCCCATGAGGCTTTGCACGTTTTCAAAGATAGCTCAGACCCCTGCAACCATGTAAACAAGCCCAGGCTAGTTTTCTGGAGGATGAGCAACCATGTGGAAGAGAGTCATCCCAAACCAGCCAGCCCAGCCAATCTGCCAACTCGCCATAGATGCATGTCTGAGTGTAGCCAAGATAACCCTGACCTGGTCAAGATCAATAAATTTTCTCCTGGTCCACTACAGACTCCTGAGCTATAATAAGTGGTTGTTGTTTTAAGCTACTAAATTTTGGAGTGCTTTCTTACACATTTATACATAGGTTGGAAACAGCTCCTTCCAATTTGAGTTTACAATTTTATTAAACAGGGTTAAGAAAAATAATTAACTGAGTCCTAACTTAATGTAGTCATCAGCCTCTCAGAGTTTTCATCAATTCTAAGCCATCATGGTTTCACTTAGAGTCCTTCAATAATGCAGTTCTCATAACCTAAATAAACATCACAGATAAACTTAAAAAAAGAAATTGTTGTTATCACTTCTGTTCATCAATGCTCATCACATTCATTAACTCTCCTGCCTGTTCCTGATCAAACACAACAGATGAAACCAGTTATCTTACAAACACAACCTCCCAGAAGAGCTCAGTAAAAATAGGTAAAAGTAATATTCCTTTTTTTCCCCTCAATACATTCTGTAATAAGACACAATATACATCAATGACAAAGCATAAAATGTTGGGCTTCTATCACTGCCTTTGTTGACTTCTAGTTTAGATGTTGCCTGGTTTTGATTTGCATATACAGATTCCACTCCTAGTTCTAGCTTTTGGTAGAAGTACACACTGAAAATTTTCCATGACTACATTGAATTGAGTCCAAGTGGCCCATTGAGACAAATGAATCATCCAAAAGCCCAGCTGCTAAGAGTGTTTGAGGGGATTCAGGTACAGCCACATATCCAAACATAGAACCCCATGGTGTCTCTATGCATTCTACTCGGTAACTTTTTATCCCTGCAGAAATCAGAAATACAGTTTTCCTCTTCTAAAGGAGAATGTGAAAATTTGACAACTCTAAATCCCTTCTTGTCCAAGCCTGATTACTGTAACTCATTATTACTAACTCATCAGTTATAATTCAGTCTGGACAAGGAGACTACCACACAGAACATACAACAGAACCTAAAACTCTGTTCACTCAGTTTTGTGTTGCAAAATGCTTTTCTCTGGGCAGAGAATATGTATGTTTATTTATGTATGTATATTTATACATAAATATTATATTAATAATATATATATGTATATATAATTATATACATATTATATATTTATATAAATATATTATATATAATAATATGTACGTATACACACACACATATTTACAACCCAGTGAATTAAATAAAGAGCCTTGTTAACTCACCTGTCAGTCCATGGGCAAGGTTGCAGGTGGGATTAAGAGAAGAAATTTTGACAGATTATCCTGGATTATCTAGATGGGCCTAATGTCATCATAGGAATCCTTGTAAAAGGGAGGCAGGATGATCAAAATGAGAAAAAGGATATTTGAAGACAAAACTAGAGGTTGTAGTGACACATCTTGAGGACAGAGGAAAAATCCAAGAGCCAACAAGCGTAGTTGGCCTCTAGAAGCTGAGAAAGGCAAGGAAATGGATTTCTCCCTGAAGCCTCCAGAAGAGGACATATTAATCTTAGACGTCTGACCTCCAGAACCATAAGGGAATAAATCTGCGTTGTTGTAAACCACTACATTTGTTGTAATTTGTTATAGCAGTGATAGGAAATAAATACATTCGAGACATCTTAAAGGATGGGCATGGGTGGAGCATATGGGAAATTTTCAGAATGACTCCACGTTTGGCCACCCAGGTGCAGTCATAAATGGGGAGCCCATGGCAGGTCTGTGGAAGTTATGGCCTCCGTGGGGATTGTGGTCAAACATTTGGTGGCTTGGGGCCACTCTTCACTAGTGGGGTCTTGAGAGGAGAGCTACATCACTGTCTCTGATCACTGTGACTTCTGAGAGTAATGGCTCCTACCTCACCTCTACTTTCCAAATCTTGTGCAAGTTTGCCTCTTAGTCCAAGTTAAGGAAAGGCAGATCTGGCAAAGGTAATTCCCAGTCTTAAGAAGCAACAGTAATGCCACCATGACAAAATACACCCAAGCTTTGGAGGTTTCCCTGTGAAAGGCCCAGACAGCTCACTCCTCAGTAAAGCTCAAAATCAACAAACCCCACACATAGGCTTGGAGCTTCCAATCAGGGTTTTAGTTTCTCACTCTTAAAAATAAGCACTCGAGGATTATCAAATATCTGGCAAAGCCTTAAATGTGAAAAACATATCAAAACAGGGCAATCAATATCAAAGCTGAGAAAAGCAACTAAAAAAGAGACTATGCAGAGAAGAAAATGTAATAATGACAACTGAAATCAGTGATTTAAAAGGCTAAGAGACTTTCTCCTTCTCTCTCTCTGCCCCTACCCAACTTACATGCACACACACAGTCTCTGTCTCTCTCTCTCTCATAATAAACATTTTTAAAAAAAGGCTAACAGAAAAATATTGCAGCCATGAAATACTATTAACAGGATGCTCCTAAAAGTGAACTTGCAGGGGCGCCTGGGTGGCGCAGTCGGTTAAGCGTCCGACTTCAGCTCAGGTCACAATCTCGCGGTCCGTGAGTTCGAGCCCCGCGTCAGGCTCTGGGCTGATGGCTCAGAGCCTGGAGCCTGTTTCCGATTCTGTGTCTCCCCCTCTCTCTGCCCCTCCCCCGTTCATGCTGTGTCTCTGTCTGTCCCAAAAATAAATAAACGTTAAAAGTGAACTTGCAGAAGACTAAAAAAAGCGCTCAGAAATTTGAAACATGCTATCTGAAATGAAAAAAAAAATTAATGGAATGATTGAAAGGTAAAGTTTTTCAGAAAGAAGATCTTGAAAAGGGATAGAAAGTAGGAGAGAAAATATAAAATGATTAGAGGACCAGAGCAGCAAATCCATCATCATAACAGAAGCACCAGAAAGAGAACGGAGAAAGCATAGTGGGGGAGGGTGGGAATCAACAAAATAATTTAAGAACCTTTCCCAGAATGGAGGACCCGAGTTTCCAGATTAAAAGGACCTGACCCACAGAGCACACAGCACAGAGGATACAAATCATCCCACACCAAGTGATTTCATCAAAGTTTCAGAACATGGGAGCCAAAGAAGGGATTCTACAAGCTTCTAGAGGTTTAGAATTAACATCAACAGGCCAGATATGAGGGTTTACGTATCAGAACTGCTTTATACTTCTTCATGGCAACATTGGAAGGTAGAAGACTACAGAGAAATGTCTTCCAAACCTTGAAGGTAAATTATTCCCAACATAGAACTCTTTATCCAGGTAATCCCTGAATCAAGAGGAAAAGAGATAATTTGAGACATTCAAGGGTTAAAACATTCACCCCCCCCCCCCAGGCACCTTTTCTAAGACACTGGAAGGAATAAACATGAGGGAATAAACTATGAAAAATAAAAACATAGGAGAAGAGAGAGAGAGAGAGAGAGAGAGAGAGAGAGAGCGAGCTCCAACACAGGATCCTGTTGAAGGAACTGTCCCTGACAGTGGGAAGGTGGTGCTAGAATGAAGCAATGCAGAGGCCAGGGAGGCAACCGGCACAATGCGAACAGCAGGACTCAGGAGCCACTCTCCCCCAAATGGCCTTCTAACCCGACTATGCTCTGAACCAAGTGTTCCAACAAGAAATAAATCAAGACGAAGAAATACACTTAGACCAGGGAGCAAGGGACCAACTCAGAGGGCACAGCATATTCCTGGCATGACAGCACAGGCAATCCCAGGATGTCATCTGTGTAAAAGATCCTGAGAATGTGCAGTCCACAGGGGAGAACAGAGGCCTCCAGGATGTCTACAAGGGAAAAAAAGGGAGCCAACTACCTGAGGTATTTAATTGTGCGCGACACTGTGTTGAGAAACCATTGGAATCTGTGGGAGGAGTTTATAACTGGTATGAAGAAAATTAAGCAGATTTTAAAAGGCAATTATTGGGGCGCCTGGGTGGCGCAGTCGGTTGAGCGTCCGACTTCAGCCAGGTCACGATCTCGCGGTCCGTGAGTTCGAGCCCCGCGTCGGGCTCTGGGCTGATGGCTCGGAGCCTGGAGCCTGTTTCCGATTCTGTGCCTCCCTCTCTCTCTGCCCCTCCCCCGTTCATGCTCTGTCTCTCTCTGTCCCAAAAATAAATAAACGTTGAAAAAAAAATTTAAAAAAAAAATAAATAAAAGGCAATTATTAGTGCAGGAAAAAACTAGAAGATGAAAACATAATCATAATGAACTATAGAGTTGGTGTTCTTGGCCAACTTCCATCTGCCAACATTTGCACACAGCAGGCTGGAAGTGCTGAGGAATTAACGGTCCTTGGGAGCAGCCTTCCACAAATGACTGATAGGAGCTGGTATAAATACCCCAGCTGCCTCACCCTCCAGGTGGGAGGACATGGAGTGGTGAGTTCCACACCATTTCCCAGAGTCCCCCCCACCACCCCAATGGATGAAGCTCCAATTACTTATAGTGGTAAGCACTTGACAATGCACCCTTTATTACTCCCTTCCCTTCCTTGATCACTGCCTTATTCCCCTACTGGTGTCCCCTGTGCCTCCCTCATATACTGCTTGTACCAGAATCCTGGTGTCAGGGTCTGCCCTGGAGAACCCATATAGTAAAATGTCAGGGGATAAAATTTTCACAGGGATAGTAATGTAAGCAGTGAATATATATTTAATCAGAAATTGGAGGAGAATTCTATTAGGATAATAGGGGAAGAGAAGAGGAGTGGATGGTGATCTAAGGGAGTTAAGCCCTCCTCTACCATATTAGACATAGGTTAGGTCGCAGATGGATTAATCAAAAGAGAACGGTATTCACATCTTATATAAAAGTATGGAGATCTGGAAATTCAGGAAGGAACAGTTTGAAGAGTCAAAAGTGGTTGTCTCAGGGACCAGGGAGTTAGAAAAATGGAGAGGTTGGGGCAAGAAATTGCCTTAGGTGACACATAACTCCTTTAATACCATTTGACTTTTAAGTTGTACTATTATTTTTAATAGCATCACAGCTTGCATGTACTTTTTTGATATAACTTAAGTCATATAATAAAGGAATTAAGGAAGGAGAAAAGGGAGAGAGAGGAGGAAAGAAGTTTTTAAAAAAAGACAAAGATAAAGGACACTAGCTCTCTCAGATATGTCAAAGTGTTTTACAACTGAAATTGCCTTTCTTCTGCTGAACTGCAGCTCCTTAACCCCAAGGCTTGTGTTCAATCCAAAGCTGGGCAA